>NC_045444.1:25910503-26002575 GCF_002776525.5 Piliocolobus tephrosceles | reverse complement strand
AAAAAAAAAAAAAAAAAAAAAAAAAAAAAAAAAAAAAAAAAAATCAATACTTTGCTGACTAGGCAGCCAATAAGGAAATGATAAGATAAAGGCTAATGTGATCATTTATTGATATGTAACACCTAGCTGAACTGTAAGTCAAGTAAGGCGCATTTTCTGTTCTGATTAATTTTTAAAAAGAGAGAAGGAGAAGGAGGCTAACATTCTATCATTTTTTTTAAGGCTAAAGTATGTCAGATAATGAAAAAATATATAGTTCAGGAATAACAAATCTTGTCACTGAGGGCTTTGCGGTGTTGTCCATATTTATCTCAGAGTATAAATTACACTCAATAGAGAGATACCATTTTTTTTCTCTGATGTAGACATGTTGCAGCTTTAGGGTTTTATGGCAAAGGCAACCATGTTTTTGAATTACCTCTGGCACAACTCTTGACATGTATACAATTTTAGTCATCTCTTAGAGTCTATAAAACTGAGGTCTTAGTGTAAAATGACAAAAGAAGAAAGCAAGTGCAAAGCTTTTTTTGTGATAATTATTTATGTTCCAGTTTCAGAATGATTTATGATGTGGATATTAGAATCAGATGGCATGAATTCATGTCTTGGTCCTGAAGTTTAAGAGCTGTGGGCTTTGGGACAAGTAATTTATGGTAGCCTGCGCTTCGGTGTTCTCAGTTGTTCAATGTACTTTCCATATTGAATTGCTGAGAAGATTACATGAATCTAGCACAGAGAAAACAGTCAATATATATTAGCTGTTATTATCGTTCATTTAAATTAAAAAAATAGCTAGGATCTGAAAATATTAATACCAATTCTAAAAGACTTCTTACATCAATATTTAATTATGAATCTCTTTAGATGACTAAATTTCTCTATATCAACTACCATGAAGTAAAATATGCCAATGTAATAAAACACAACTTTGGTTAAAATGGTAGACCAACTTGTTACTTTTCATCAATAAATCTAGTCAAAAAATTATTGACTTCCTGTCAATGTATCTTGTCATTAGATGCATTTTATTTTATATACTTTTTCCATGTTTTTTCAAAGATAAATTTGCTTTTGTACTACCTATCACATACTTTATCAGTATTTATCACATTGCCGGCTTTATAGGTTTATACCTATAAAGTTTTACACCTATAAGTTATACCTATAAAGTTATCAATTTACACCAAAACTGAGAACAAGGTATAATTACCTAGAATATACAGGCCAAAGAATTCACCATGGCAGTTCCAAGATTTGGATTTCTCTATGTTGTAATCATTTAGCAATCCTTCAACTCTCCATTTTTAATTTGACAAAGACCTAAGTAAGTATGTGAAATTCATAGTAAAAAACAAAAGTTCAAATATAAATGCTCCTTTCAGAGGAAGAGAACTAGTAAGAGAAGTTCTGAATAAACAGAGCCTTACCCCTCTATCACAGGACTATCTTCGACCTCTGCCACTACTCTTGCTACATATATGTTCATACTCGACTCAGCTACCCTGGTCTCACCACCGTGCATTAAACCTTCCATGCCTGCTTATTTCTCAAAAGTAGTGCTTCTTGTTGGGGTGCCCTTTCCTTCAGATAATAACATAACTCAATCCCTCAGTCTTCAAGAGGTCACCCTCCTAATATAGAGTTCTGAGTATCTTAATTCTTATGACAGGATTCCCTATCCTTTTCTCTCTGTAGTACTTTATTTCTCTCTTTAGCACTTCTTACCCTCCAACAAATTACTTAAAAAAATAATTCCTTGTCTTCTGAACTCCCACTTAGCTATTAACATATAAGTTCAATAAGGTCAGAAATTTGTCTGTTTCATTCATTACTGTAAAACCCAAAGCTCACAACACTGCCTAGTATGTGATCAGCATTGGCACTAACACATGTCATTTTTATTTTTTTAATTTTTTTAAATTAGTTTTTATTTCAATAGATTTGTGATACTAGTGGTTTTTTGATTAAATGGATGAATTTTATAGTGGTGAATTCTATTATTTTAGTGCACTCATCACCCAAGTAATGTACACAGTACCCTATATGTAGCCTTTTATCCCTCACCCCACTCCTACATCCCCTGCAAATCCTCGAAGCCCATTATATCATTCTGTATGTCTTTGTGTCCTCATAGCTTAGCTTCCACTTATAAGTGAGAACATCTAGTATTTGATTTTCAATTACTGAGTTACTTCACTTAGAATAATGGCCTCCAGCTCCATCCAAGTTGCTGCAAAATACATTATTTTATTCCTTTTTATGGCTGAGTCATATTGTATGTAGTAGTCATCCATGGTGTTTGCATGGTGTTTGTGTGTGTGTGTGTGTGTGTGTGTGTGTATAATATTTTTTAATCCACTTATTTATTGATGGACACAAAGATTGGTGCCATATCTTTGCAGTGGTGAAGTGTGCTGCCATAAACATGCATGTGCAAGTGTCTTTTTCATATAATGACTTCTTTCTTTTAGGTAGGTACCCAGTAATAGGATTGCTGGCTCAAATGGTAGATCTGTTTTTAGTTCTTTAAGGAATTTCCATACTGTTTTCCAAAGAGGTTGTGCTAATTTACATTCCCACCAGCAGTACAAAAGTGTTCTTGTTTCACCGCATCCACACCAACATGTACTATTTTTTGACTTTTTAATTATGGTCATCCTTATAGGAGTGAGATGGTATCTCAATGTGGTTTTAATTTACATTTCACTGATGATCAATAATGTTGAGCATTTTTTATGTTTGTTGGCTGTTTGTATATCTTATTTTGAGAAATGGCTGTTCATGTCATTTGCCCACTTTTTAATGGGATTATTTGTCCTTTTCTTGCTGATTTGCTTGAGTTCCTTGTACATTCTGGGTACTAATCCTTTGTCAGATGCAGAGTTTGCAAATATTGTCTCTCAATCTGTGATTTTCTGTTTACCGATTATTTATTTTGCTGTGCAGAAGCTTTTTAGTTTAATTAGGTCCCATTTATTATAGCTGTCTTTAACACATTTGCTTTTGGGGTCTTAGTCATAAATTCTTTGCCTAGGCCAATGTCCAGAATAGTTTTTTCAATGTTGTCTTCTATAATTTTTACGGTTTTATGTTTTCGATTTAGGTCTTTGATCCCTCTTGAGTTGATTTTTGTATAATGTGAGAGAGGGGTTCCAGTTTCATTCTTCTACGTGTGGCTTGCCAGTTTTCCCAGCACCATTTATTGAATAGGATGTACTTTTCCAAATTTATGTTTCTGTATGCTTTCTCAAAGACCAGTTAGCTATAAATATTCACCATTATTTTTGGATTCTTTGTTCTGTTTCACTGGCCTACATGCCTATTTTATACCAACACCATGCTGTTTTGGTAACTATAAACTTGCAATATAATTTGAAGACTGGTACTGTAATTCCTCCAGATTTGTTCTTTTTGCATAGTATTGCTTTGGCTATTCAGGCTCTGTTTTGGTTCCATATGAATTTTAAGATTGTTTTTTCTAGTTTTATGAAAAATGATGATGGCAATTTGATAGGAATTGCATTAAATCTATAGATCGCTTTGGAGAGTATGTTCATTTTCACACATTAATTCTTTCCATCCATGAGCATGCACTGGGTTTTCATTTTTTGTGTGTCATTTATGATTTCTTCCAAAAGTGTTTTATAGTTTTCCTTGCAGAGATTTTTCATCTCCTTTATTAAGTATATTCCTAGTATTTTATTTTATTTTGTACAACTGTTGTTAAAGGGGTTCGGTTCTTGATTTGATTCTCAGCTTGATCATTGTTGTTGTATAGCAGGGCTGGTGACTTGTGTACATTGATTTTGTAACCTGAAGCTTTACTGAATGTGTTTACTAGACCTAGGAGCCTTTTGGAGGGGTCTTTAGGGTTTTCTAGGTATTTGATCGTATCATTGGTGAACAGCATTGGTATGACTTCCTCTTTTCTAATTTGGATACCCATTACTTCTTTTTCTTCCCTGATTGCTCTGGCTTAGGACTTCCAGTAGTATGTCAAATAGAAGTGGTGAAAGTGAGCATCCTTATCTTGTTTCAGTACTCAGGGGGTCATGCTTTCAACTTTTTCCCATTCAGTATGATGGTGGCTGTGGGTTTGACATATGAGGCTTTTATTATTTTGAGATAAGTCCCTTCTATGACTAGTTTATTGAGTGTTTTTATCATAAACCAATGTTAGATTTTATTGAATGCCTATTCCTGCATCAATTGAGATGATTATACAGTTTTGTTTTTAATTTTGTTTATGTGATGTATCACATTAATGGACTTGCATATGTTAAACCATTTCTGCATCCCTGAGATGTAACACACTTGCTCATGATGTGCTGTTGAATTTGGTTATCTAGTATTTTGTTGGGAATTTTTACTTCTATGTTCATCAGAAATTTTGGTCTGTAGTTTTATTGTTATGTCCTTTCCTGTTCTTGGTATTAGGGTGATACTGGCTTCATAGAATGATTTAGGAAGGATTCTCTCTTTCTCAATATTTTGGTGTAGTTTCATAGGATTGGTACAAATTCTTCTTTGAATGTCTTGTAGAATTCAGCTGTGAATCCATCTGGTTCTGGGCTTTTTGCTGTTGGCAATTTTATTACTCACTCAATCTCACAGCTTGTTGCTGGTCTGTTCAGGGTTTCTATTTCTTCCTGATTTAATCTAGGAGGACTGTATGTTTACAGGAATTTGTGCAGTTCCTCTAGATTTTCTAGTTTGTGTGCATAAATGTATTCATAATAGTCTCAAATGATTTATTGGTGTTGGTTGTAATGTCTCTACTTTCATTTTTAATTGAGCTTATTTGGATCTTTTCTCTTCTTTTCTTGGTTAATCTCCCTAATGATTTCTCAATTTTGTTTATCTTTTCAAAGAACCAGCTTTTTGTTTCATTTATGTTTTGTATTTTTGTTTGTTTCAATTTCCTTAAATTCTGCTCTGATTTTTGTTATTTCTTTTCTTCTGCTGGCTTTGGGTTTAGTTGGTTCCTGTTTCTCTAGTTCCTTGAAGTGTGACATTAGGTTGTCAATTTGTGCTCTTTAAGGCTTTCTGATACACACATTTAATACTATGAACTTTCCTCCTCACACTGCTTTTGCTGTATCCTAGAGGTTTTGACAAGTTGTGTCACTATTATCATTCATCTTAAAGAATTTTTTCATTTACATCTTGATTTCATTGTTGACCCAGATATTCAGGAGCAGATTATTTAATTTCCATGTATTTGTATAGTTTTGAGGGTTCCTTTTGGAATTGTTTTCTAGTTTTATTCTGCTGTGGTCTGATAAGACACTTTATATAATTTCAATTTTCTTAAATTCATTGAGACTTGTTTTGTGGCCTGTCATATTGTCTCTCTTGGAGAATGTTTCATGTGCTGATGGGAAGAAAGTAGCAGTTGTTGGGTAGAATGTCTTGTAAAAATCTGTTAAATCAATGTGTTCTAGAGATAGCTTAAGTTCATTGTTTCTTTGTTGACTTTCTCTTTTTTAGTATTTAAGTCTGGTTTATCTGATATAAGAATAACTACTACTGCTCCTTTTTGGTTTACATTTGTGTGGAACATTGTTTTTCACCCCTTATCTTGAGTTTACTTGAATACTTGCATGTTAGGTGAGTCTTTTGAAGACAGCAGATATTTGTTGAGTGATTTCAAAAAAACTCTGTTCTTCCATTCTGTATATTTTCAGTAGGGCATTTAGGCCGTTTATATTCAACATTAATATCGATATGTGAGGTATTGATCTATTCATCATGTCAGTCATTACCTAGATACTTTTTTGTTGTCTTATTGTTTTATAAACCCAGCGAATTATGCTTTTAAGAAGTTCTATTTTGGTACAGATCCAGCTTTTGTTTCAAGATTTAGAATTCCTTTTAGCATTTCTTGTAGTGCTGACTTGGTAGTGGCAAATTCCCTAAGCATTGTTTATTTAAAAATGATTTTATTTTTCCTTTCTGTATGAAACTTTCTTTTGCTGGGTACAAAATTCTTGGCTGACAGTTATTCTGTTTAAGGAGGCTAAAGATAGGTCCCAAATCTCTTGTAGATTGTAAGAGTTCCGCTGAGAGGTCTGCTGTAAGTCTGATTGTCCTTTATGTTACCTCATGCTTTTATCTCACAGCTCTTCAATTTTTTTTCTTCATATTAAGTTTAGATAGCCTGATGACTATGTGTCTTGGTGACGATCTCTTTGCAGTAAATTTCCCAGGAGTTCTTTGAGCCCCTTGTACTTGAATATCTAAATTTCTATCAAAGTCAGGGAAATTTTCCTCAATTATTCCCTCAAATAAATTTTCAAAACTTTTAGCCTTCTATCTCAGAAACACCAATTATGCATAGGTTTTTGCCATTTTATACAACCCCATAATTCTTGGAGACTTTGTTCATTTCTTTTGTTTCTTTTTTCTTTATCTTGGTCTGACTTGATTAATTTGAAAGCCTTGTCTTCAAGCTCTGAAATTCCTTCTTCTACTAGTTCTAGTCTATTGCTGATACTTGTCACTTCATTTTGTATTTCCCTAAGTGTGTCTTTCATTTCCTGAAGTTCTGACTGCTTTTTTTATTCATGGCATCTATCTCTCTAGAAAATTTTTTATTCATATCCTTTTTAAAAAATATGTAAATTGTCACATTTCTCTAGCATTTCTTTGAGTAATTTAATAAACAACCTTCTGAATTCTTTATCTGGTGTTTCCATGATTTCGTCTTGTTCTGGATCCATTGCTGGGGAGCTAGTGTGATCATTTGGGTGTGTTATAGAACCCTGTTTTATCATGTTATTAGAATCACTTTTCTGGTTTCTTCTCATTTGGGTAAACTAATTCTTCTAATGGTTTTTAAATTTATTTTTGATTTGACCATGATTTTTCTTTCTTTCCTCCCCGCCCCCCCCCCCCATAAGTATATGACTTAAATGTTTATAGTTTATTATAGTCTAGTTTGGTTCCTGATGCTTTTAGGGGTGAAGACTCTGTGTGAGTTCCTTGAATATAGTCTTTCTATGATGGCTTCCTCAGATGCTGCTTGTATTAGCAATTCACTTGGTGTGTGGGCAAGTATACCCTCTCCTAAGGGGTTGGAATGGCAGAGGTCTCTTGAAGCTTATCTCATTCACCTGTGGTGTGCACTTTCTCATTTACTTAATTTTTCCTCAATATTTTATTTACTAAGTTGATGATTCCAGCTTCAGAACAATAGAGGAGGTATCCCTGAATAGAAACTAGTTGTAGGTAAAGCTGATGGATAAATCCAATACCCAATGTTGTCAGAGGTCCCAGCCTTTTTGAGGGTGGCTGGGGTAGCTCTCAATTAGACACACTGAGGTCTTATCAGGTGGAAGGCTGGGGGCCACCTCAGCTGTCCTGCCAGGCCAACAGGAAAGCTATCCACCTCCCAGACTCACTCCTATCCCAGTGTTCCAGCTACTCAGATCAGACAGGCACCCTTTTTCTCTGTAGGAATGTTGATATTCCAATTAGAGAGGAACTGTGGGTCTGCCTCATGCAAGCCTGAATCTGTGGGGTGCTCCTCCTGTGGGGATACAGTCACCGTGAAGTGTTCTAGGAAGGCAGTCTACAGGTGCAACCATGCCAAGCTCCCATGGGAGAAGTCCCAGCCATGTCTGCAGTGGTGGGCAAGGGAAGAAAAGAGATCCTTCTCCAAGACTCTTCTTGAACATTAAGGCTGCCTGACTTTTGGGGTAAAGCTGCAGATTTTCCCTGATGATACTAGCACTGCAATTGTGTCTCTGCTGAAAGAAACTTCCAACAGCAGGATATGGAACCCAAGGCCTGCCATCTGGATTATTTTGTCCCAAGGGGTGTTCCCTTGATGTGGTTCTCCCCACCTTCCCCTGGGAGTAGGAGTTTCTGAGAGCCAGGCTACAGTGATTGCTATTGCTTTACTGGGTTTAGCTATGCAGTGGGACTCCCACATTGCTGGCTGGTGCTGGGGAGTGTCTGCAGGGGATCAAGTGATGTGACCTGTCCTCAGGTCTCTCAGCAGTGGGTACCAGCACCAGCTGTGATAGGGGTGGCAGGGGATTGATGTAGACTCTGTGAGCTTCCTTAGTTACAGATAGTGTGCTGGCTTTCTCAAATGCTGATTATGATAGTAGTGAACTTGTTGCATGGACAGACTCAGGACTTCCTGGTTAGCCAGGGTGTTGCAGGCAATGGTGATAGCTGAGATTGCACACCGGTTTTATCTTTCCTGGGCACAGTGTTATACTACCTAGAGACGCTATGAGGGACTGTGTCTGTTGGCTTCCAGCCAGGAGGTGGTGCTTACAAAAGAACACCTGATGCAGTAGTAGCAGTGGGATTTGAGCTTGCTCTATGTTGCCCAGGGGAGGTATTCTCATTTCTCAGGTGATGGGCAGGACCACAGAGCTCCCAAAAGTTTATGTCGTTTGTGTTAAGCTACCAGGGCAGGTGGGCATGCATAGGCAGGGCCTATTTCAGGTGGGACTGCACTCTGACTCTCCATTTGTGGGGCAAGCTGCAGCCCCTTTGGGGGTTGCCGGCAGTTCTCAAGCCACTGAGCTAATAATGTTCCAGGGGAGAGCACAACTGACTTGGCTGCACAGAAGAGTTCATGCAAGGAATGGGGAATAGCAGGCAACAATAAGCCTCATCCAGATTCCATGCAGTTGGCAAGGCAGATCTCACTCCTACAGTGCTCTGCTAACAGCACTGGACTAAGTTTCAGGTATGCTGCACTGAGAACCCAAATTTGCCCCAGGCCATAAGCTTTCCCTGAAGAGACAGCAACAGAGGCTTTCAGACCATGTCATTCCCCATCTGCCTCACAAGGTCAGGCCCCCGGCTCCTGCACTCGTGGCTGCAGTGTACTTCCCACTAGTCCCCCAAGTTCTGGACAGGAGAGTTCATCCCCACCCAAGTTTATGTTACCAAATTCAGTTCAGAGCTTCTTTCAACCTGTGGCCACTGCTTGAGCTAGTTAACTGAGCTCCTTGAAGTTCCCTGTGAGATGTAATAAGGAATGATTTCCCTTAGTTTACACTGAGACTGGAAATACTGCCAAGATACTTCCCACTACTGCTTTTACTTTTGTGTTTTTTACCACTCTCTAAATCAGTTCCAGCTCTGGGAGGTTTAAGTCCTTCCCCTGTGACATGCAATTTCAGGTTCCCCATTGGGAATGTGTACCCTGGAGGCAGTCTTTTCTGTCTCACACTCTGGGTACTTAGAGATTTTTACCTGCCTCATAATGTAGGCTTCTGCCTGACACTTCTTTCAAAGGGTTTGTAGATTCTTGGTTTTCCTGTTAAAAGTTCCTGTGTTGCTTTTTGGAAAAAAAAGTTCTCAGTGTGAATCTCTACACATTATTTTGTCCTTCCAAGTGGAAGAGACATGCTAGCACTCTCTCCAATCTGCCACCTTCAATGCATGATTGTGGAATAAATGATTGCATAAATCTTGTCTTAAGTTGGGAGTTCCCCAAATTAGAACCTATACTCACAAAGATATGAGTCCAGAGGTATGTTTTATGTTTTGGAGATGATTCCAGAAACCACTAGTAGGGGAGTGGGGAAATAAACCAGGGAGAGGAAGAAACCCAATAGAGGGTACATGATCAGGTATGTTACGCCAGGAACGAGATTCATCCTACCAGAAAACTCTGGGAGATCGTGTAGAACACTCAGAATTACCCCAAACAAGAGACAGGGCTGGGCTATGTATTCATCAGCTACTGTAAGTCATTGGTTTAGGGCTGCACTAGAAGAGGATTTGGAGTGATTAATGGCCTGATGGGGACTTCCAGATTGGGCTCAGGCAGAGTTGCATGTGCTTGTTGTTAAAAACCATTTGCTTAGTGTGGACAGAAATGGTGAATATCAAGCAGTGTAGATGGGGCACTGACATCATATATTTCAGATCCATACACCAGAAAAAGGCTTCATCGCTTTAGTGTTCAAGAACCTAGGGCCATCTCTACATTTAAGGGAATCTCAACAGCTCAAGGTGTTGTTCTTGTTCTGCTCTAACCACAAATTACCAACCAAAGCTTTGTATTCAACTGAAATCAGATTTTAAAATGCGTTAAATTTATTTTCAAGAAAAAACAAAATTGACAAAAGGGTATACCAAAGACCGTCGAACTGTGTTAGGGGCAAGA
Source organism: Piliocolobus tephrosceles (assembly GCF_002776525.5). Taxonomy (NCBI): domain Eukaryota; kingdom Metazoa; phylum Chordata; class Mammalia; order Primates; family Cercopithecidae; genus Piliocolobus; species Piliocolobus tephrosceles. Next base: position 25,992,434 of record NC_045444.1, on the reverse strand, counting down.
GACTACCTTACAATGTATCCAAATAACTAGATCATAGTTTAGGACTTGTAACTATTGATCATTATCATCTATCACAACTGTTTCCTCTTCCTTTTATTAGCTTTTCCATAAAGTCTTTACAGCCTGCCATTTGGGTCCTTAGATCTTATCCTGACCTTGTGTAATCTGCTCTGTTGAAATGATTCTACAGATGAAAATAAAAGATGATTTGACAATAGGGACTTTAAGTGGGCTACCAAAAAGTGAGATTGGCAAGCAGACAATGGTGTTTCTAAAATGTGCTTTTTCTTCATAGAGCCTGTACTCCAGACCATAAGCAATATTTTTTTTCTAAGCATTGTAAGCTGTATAAACTATGGCTTCTCTAATATATTTGGGGCATAGAGAAGAAAATATAAGAAAGTAAAACTGTACTTTAGATGCATACTAACATCCCTATCTATATAGGAAAACAAAAGGAATAATTAAATGCTTTACACATTTTCAGTAACATTTGAAATGATTCAGTGTAAAAAAAGATATAAAAGAAAAAGTTATGCCAGACAATACTAGCAGTACTTGAAAGTTGAAAGTATTTATATTTTAGTGCACCACCCATTCCAGGAATGTATACACAAAAAGTAAATGTATTTTAATGAGAAAATTTAAAAATATCAAATATCCTGAAAATCTAAGAGCACATTGAATAAGTGGGGTGTGTGTGTGTCTTGGCCTTCTCTTTTTAAGTAGTAAGGCACTAAGTTTTAGATCAATTCTAAAAGAGCAAATAGAAATGTTAAAGAAAAAGAAAGATAAGTATTCGAATGCTTTAGTATTCAATGAGACTCATTAGCACATTTTTTATTTTATTATTCTCAACTGAATTTATTATGCACTTTCCAATGAATTTTAGAAGGAAAAATGATTTGGAAGAGTTTTAAAGATAAACAGATTAAAAAATGTAAATCTGACCCTAATGCCTTCCCAGACACTCTGCAATACTGAAACAAAAGTATTCCATTTATTACAATGTATACATTTAGACACATTGTTCCAAGGAGATGAATCTATAGGGAAACAAGTAAGAATAATATGTGAAAATTTTTCTTCAGTTTCAGAATTTGTTCTTCCTGGAATTCAATTAGAGATATGGTTTTCGTCTTCAAATACAAATATAATTACATAAGAATTCTGATTCTTGGCTGAGCATAGTGATGTGTGCCAATGGTCCTTGCTATTCAGGAGATTGAGACAGGAAGATTGCCTGAGCCCAGAAGTTGGGGACTGCAATGAGCAATAGTCACACCATTGCACTCCAGCCTGGGTAACAGAGAGACACCCTCCTTTCTCAAAAAAGAAAAAAAAAAAAAGAAAGAAAGAAAAGATAGAAAATCTGATTTTTGTGAGAATCTGACAGTGCTGTCTCTGCAGTGTGTGTGGTTGTGTGTGTTTGTGTCCGTGTGTTGTATGTGTAGTTTCAAAGATCGCTAGCAGTATGCTTTGTACGCATATAAAACAGGTATCCACATTCATACTGGATATGTATGTGTGTCTGTGCCCTTTTTCCTTGATTTTATAAGATGAGTATCTCCCCCCTCCTTGGATTTTTATTTAGTGATGTTTATCTAATATATGTGTGTGGATAAATAATAATTTAGATAAAATTTTCTCTATATTCCCCTTCACTTTCCACCTTGGTTTTATAATCTCAAAACAAAGATTTGCTAACTGGTTATAAAGTTGTCAAAATAAATTATTCCACATTACTAAAAGAATATTGTTCTTCCTGTTCATAATTATTGATTGATATGATTATAAACTCCAAATAAACATGAATGATAAGTTTAAAGATTCATCTTACATGAGAAAACTTTCAAGGATGTCAATCAGAAAGAATATTTATCTTTGCTAAGTAAATAACAAATACATTAGATTGCCCCTAAGAATTTTAACACCTATGCAAGCATCATTAGAATGTATACAGAACAAGATAAATATATAAATATTATCAAATACAAAAATGTGGTGAATGTCCCTAAAGAATGGTCTTTTAAAGCAGGTATCCACATCGTTAACTGTTGATAAGGTATTTTATTTCAAATATTAATTATCTTTCTTATTCAAATTGGAAAAAAATAAAACACAAACCCATAAATGACAAACTGTAGATAACTATTTTAGGTGTATCTATAAGATAAATATTATACAGCCATAGAAATGACACTTGTCAGGATTTTTAATAACCTAGAAAATATAATTTTTAGTGAAATGTGCAAGATATAAAAATTTATTTATAGTCAGAAACATGTCATGCAGCTTGTTCCTGTGTTGTATGGCTATGGGCAATTTGTTTCTACTTTTCTATATTACATCATGTTAAATTTCCCAAAAAGTATATGTTACTTAGGTAATGGAAATCAGTGCGACTTTGCAAGGAATACAGGTCTAATTCAAAGTAAAATGAACACATGGACACAGGGAGGGGAACAACACACACTGGAGCCTGTTGGGGGCTGGGGAGAGGGGACAGAGAGCATTGGAGCATTAGGAAAAATAGCTAATGCGTGCTGGGCTTAATACCTAGGTGATGGGTTGGTAGGTGCAGCAAACCACAGTGGCACACATACATGTACCTGTGTAGCAGACCTGCACATCCTGCACGTGTACCCCGGAACTTAAAAATATAGATTAGAAAAAACGTTAAAAAAGAAATTATATAGACTTGATAATTAAAAATAAATGCAGATAATAAAATAAAATCATATATTTGTTTAAAGCACTCTAGAGGTCTTCTAACTTTCCACATTTTTCAGATGGGGCATCTGGTACCCCACAGCATTTCAGTGTCTTTTATGATTCGAATACTCTGTGACCTTGAGCAAGTCACCAATACTTGTTATTTGCTTGTAAAATGAATTGGATGCTTTACAAAGTTGTAGTATTATCTATTCACTTAAAACAATGAGGTGGTGAATGTAAAGGACCTAAATCAGTGCTGACAACCAAAATCTCAGAACCTATCACCGCTAAAGAACTTAACTCACGTAACCGAACACCACCAGTTCCCCCAAAAACTATTGAAGTAAAAAATAATAAAATAAAATAAAATAAATACATAGGTTTTTCCTCCTAAATCAACACAACTTGATGATAAAGTTGACAGTACAATTCACATCTTTTAATTGTTCAGATACCATTTATTAACTAGCTATTAAATAGTGTTTACTATTACGTAATTCTTATTAGTTACTATTTGTTTTACCAGATATTAAATTAATGCTGCATGTATTTCCCTTCAGTTTTTAGTAGAGTAAAGTGAGGCACAGAGAAGATAAATAATAGCCCTATGTTATATGCTAATTCGAGTCAGAACTAGGATTCAAATCAATTTCCTCCTTTAACTTTTGGGCTTTTTCTACCTTGCTTCACTGCCTCCTGGAAAATCAAAGTCTGAATCTGTCCATCCAAAAATATAAAGTGAATTGAGCAATTGTATGGTGCTTCTGATCAACAGGATCAGACAAGCTAGACAAATATAATCAACTATCTATTTTAAGATATTTTAGTAGATTCACCTTTTAATGTATTTACTTTGCTTTTAAAATAAAACATAGAATAAATAGTAGGAAAAATAAAAGAGGCTTATTTTGTTTGTATCTCAGCTGGTTGAAGGAGCTTAAGTGGAATTGCTAGAATATTCTACCAGAATCTGTAACAGGGGCTCAAGGATGACTCTGAAGACCTATCTATCCCTCTGTGTTATTGAGATTTATGTTATGCCTCTGTACTTGTGGTACACAAATGCAAATTTGTTTGTACAACATTACTGTACAATTTGCCAAGACTGCAGGCTGATGAAAAGAGAATGATGAATGGAATAGCAGGGGTTTTGAAGATAACCTAGAGTATATTGGCAAAAGATGAAAGTGTAACTACTTTCCCCTTCCCCTGACTCACTTCATAACCATAAACTTACAACACAAATTTCTAAATAAGAAAAAAAATCACAAATTCTTGTCAAGTGCGATAGATGGCATTACAGAATGTAATATGACACTTGCTAAAACTGCATAATGTGAATTCAAAAAATTTCCACTGAATATTACATTGCATGGACATGCATTTTTAAAAATGTCTTTATTGGAGTCTCTACAGAGCTAGCTTGTTATAGATTCACCTCTTTATCAAGAAAATATGTCATTGGCAATTTGTTTTGCTTTATAAGCCTTTCCCTTCTCTATCTCGAAGAATAACATAGAAGTTTTGAAGAATAGCAATTCAGAAACAAAACGGAAATGGTTGGATCTTAGTGGGATAAGCTGCAGCTGGCATTGTTATTCCTAACTGCTGGTGCATCCACATAGCCTGTCCACTTTCCCTAGAAGAACAGGTTGCCCATGTAAGCGCTCATTGAGGAATAATACCCTGATGGATGAGAAGTAACATGAAATTAATTTGCAGATTCACCAAAGACTTTACAAAGTAGGGTGACTTGCAACTTTCCAGATAATCAGTAACACTAGATGCTGTAATAGCATATGTCATGTAGAGACTATGCTAAAACAAAGGTGGCTGTACCAGCTCCTGTGGAAGCATGGATTTGAGAATCCCTTTTTAAAATAAAATTGATTCCGACTTTTGTGGCACTAAATGACTGCATTACTCCCGTAATTATAAACCAATGAAATAGCCTGGGAATTATGTAAGTCAGCACATGCAGATAACAACATTACTATTAGGAGTCTGTAATATTTTAAGCAACAGAAATAGCAAGGTGTTCCCATTAGTCAGGATTTATCTGCAAATTACAGAAACTCAACAAAAACTAGTGGTAAAATGGAATTTCAGTCTTGATTACAAGGAGTGAATAGAGTAGATGTGGGGCAGAATTTGGATCCAAGTATTCACATATAGTCATTAGATAGCAATCTCATTTTGTTCTCCCTTTATACATATGTCTTTACTCTATTGGTGTCTTCTGAGCCACCAGTTCTTAAAATGACCCCTAGAAATGTGAGGTTACGATCCTTACAATCTCAATGGGAAAAAAAATAATCTCTTTCAAAATCTATAGGAATGACCTCAAACAACTTTCATTGACCTTCCTAGGTTTTCGACAGAAACTTCTAATTGCCTGTTTCTATACCATTTTACTTTTGCTTTCTCCTTAAACACAGAACTTTACCTCTTAGCTTGACATATTGCTATCTAGAAGTTATCACATTTTCCAGCTTCCCTTGTGTTGTCATGTAACTAAGTTCTGACCATTGAGATAGAAATGGAGTGTTATGTGGGACTTCCAAGAAAATGGTTCAAGGGTAGTTTTCTCAACATGGAAGGGCTTCTTCCTTTGCCCTTCTGTCCCTTTTCCTCTGGCCTGGAAGGTTATGTCTTGAGCTCTAGCAGTCATGGATGGTGGAGCAGAAAGGTAGAAATATCAGTTCCTGAGGAGATCACCAGGCCACCATACAATCCCTGTACTGCCTCCTTGATGCCTCTCTAATGTAAAAGCATAATGATCGATCACATTTAAGCAGGAAATTACCATGGACCAACTGTGCTCTAGGGCAGTAGGCAGTAGGCCACCCTAGGTCAGGCTGTTCTCCCTTGTGGTAGTGGAAGTAGGAATCCAGAATTAACAGCTTCACCAGGTATGAGAACAGTAGTTTCAAAAAATAAAACAAAAATGAAAGCTAATTAAAACAATAAGAATGGTATATATTTACTAAGTACATATCCACAAAAAAAAAAAAAAAAAAGTGCCGGTAAACCCTACAGGCTACAGTAAAGGAGGCAGAGAATACGTTCTCCTCAAGTCTGCCACCACTTTGGGTGAACCTGTAATCAGTCAAGGAGATTTAGTACATTTGCAAGACAGCATATATGGTTATTTGTTTCCTTATAATGTAAAAAGAGATGTTGAGGAGTGTTTAGAATGAGAGAACAGAATTGTATAAGGTTGATTTAAAAAGAGAAAATGATGACTTCTCTATAAAAAGTCATGCTTTGATAGTTAAGAGATAGTTAACCTGTCTCCCAAGAGAAGATGAGGTCTTCTATAAAAGTTTGCCAGTTCTGACTTCATAACGTTATAATCTAGAAATCAAAGAAATAAGGAGCTGCTGTGATTGAAGCTTAACTTCATTGTTCCCACAGTTCTTTTCACCTCAGTATTTCCATTACTATATTTATTTATTTATTGGTAACCGAAATTATTACCTGCTACCCAACTATTTGTAATCATCATGTTTCCTGAAATAGAAGATGGAAAATCTTAACTACAAAAGAGCAGTAGCAAGAAGGACCAAACATCGTATTTCTAATCTCTTAATCCCCAAATTAAAGTCCTCTTCCTAACTTCACTCTAAAATGGTTTTATGTATTATATTTTCAAACTAATAGCAAACTTAAAAAAAAAAGTAACAAAACGATTTTTCTGGTCAGCTGAATGAAACACATGGCCGATTTACAAGTGGTATTTCATTTTCGAAACAAACATTAATCGTGAAACAGTATATAATTTCAATTTGTTTAGGTAGCTACGGATTCATTAGTTTGCTACATATTTAATATACAAAAAAGTTACATATATACACAACAGGCTTTATTTCACATATTCATTGAATAATTGATGGTTTTCCCCAGTAATATAATACATTTATTTTGACCTCTGCCACAAAGCTAACAAAAAAGAAACCAATGTAGAGTGGGAAACTTACACTCTGTCTCTACAAAAAAAAAAAAAAAAGAAAATAAATTAGCCAGGCTTGGTGATGTGTGCCTGTAGTCCAGGCTACTTGGGAAGCTGAGATGGGAGGATCACTGGAGTCCAGGAGGTCGAGGTTGCAGTGAGCTATGGTTGCACCACTGTACTCCAGACTGGGTGACAGAGCAAAATACTGACTCTGGGGAAAAAAAAAAAAAAAAAAAAAAAAGTTATATATGAAAGGCCTATATCTAACATTTTAATTGTTAGATATTAGTGAAAAAAACTATGGTGAATGTTTATTTAGAATGTTTTCAGGAGAAAAAAAGTGGTACAGAAAACATGAAAGCATGAAAACATCCTGAAATTGACAGATTAAAATAAAACCTTTGGCACTCCTGAAGAAGACACAATTTTAGACAATTTATATCCTATAATCTGAATCACATGTATTATAGTTAGGATATATAGGAAAGCACTGGTCTCTACTAAAAGTACAAAAATTAGCCCGGTGTGGTAGCACACACCTGTAGTCCCAGCTACTCAGGAGGCTGAGACAGGAGAATCACTTGAACTCAGGAGGTAGAGGTTGCAGTGGGCTGAGCTTGTGTCACTGAACTCCAGCCTGGGTGACAGAGCAAGATCCTGTCTCCAAAAAAAAAAAAAAAGATTGTATTCTTTTGAATCCCTGCACTGATCACACAACTTCGTCTGGCTCATTGAACCTGTATTTTTACATAAACAGGACAGAGGAAGCAATCGGGTATGCATTTGTCTCAGGTGAACAGAGGGATGATCTTCTGTCCCCGCACCTGTGAAGATAAACACACAGTTTAGACTGCCAGGGTGAAATTCAACGGAACTGTTTTAGGGTAAATATCTTGAGGTTTACAAGGAATTTCCTTGTGAGAAAGTTGTGAGGGAGGTATGTAGCTTAAAAAAAAATCTTTGTAGCTATCTTATTTAAGAATGAAATGAAAGGCAGGTTTGCCTGATGTAATTCTCAGCTTGACTTTTCCCTTGGCTTAGTGATTTTAGGGTCCTGAGATTTATTTTCCTTTCACGTGTGTAGGATATTCATATTCCTCTTTTATTATCATTGAGACTGAATCTCAGCACAGTTCGATCATTTGTTCAATGCTACATGATGAAACAGTGAAGTAGCAACTTGAATCCAGACAGTCTTACTCCAGCCATGGTGTGTTTTCTATTACTTTGGAATACGTGCAAAATTTTGAGAATACCTTAAAACTTACATGATTGATGAGAATAAAAAGAATAATTCTGTTTCATTTTAATTATGAAACAGAATATAAACATGGTAGCCTCAAATGTCAAATAAATAAATCTCTTGAAAAAAATATATGTACTTTTTCTTTTTTCTATTGCTTATAGTTAATTAATATAAAGCATTTAAATTCTGGGGCTTAAATTCTGAGGTTCTAAGGAAGTTTGCTTTTGCTTTTGTTTTGTTTTGTTTTTACAGGCAATTCTCTATAACTCATAACTCATACTACCTTTCCATGCTGATAATACCTAAGTATTCAGGGACTACATGAATAATATTTTATCGTGGTGTAATTATTTGGGATTTTTTAAACTCCTTGCAATTCTAATAGCAAGGTAATTTTTAATTAAAACAAAATGAAACGCGCAGATCTTATTCAGTTTGATGATTTTCTTCTACTGTATACAATGTGTAACAGACACCCAAAAGAAGATACTGAAACTTTTCTTCTAGGCAGACACTTCCCTGATGCTCCTTTCAATCAATTTCCCCAACACTCCTCTTCACATCCACTAATTCTTCTATCACCATGGATTGGTTTTGTTTGTATTTGGATTTTACATGCATGGATATGGTATCCATTATCTTGCTTGTGGCTTTTTCATTTTCATAATGCTGTCAAATATTTTTTAATGCTGTTAAAAATATTTTTGACTTATTGTGTGTTAAGAATTTAGATTTTTTTATCCTTGGGTAATATTCAATTTTATGAATATATTCCAATTTGAATGATTTTAGTAGTTAATAGTTATGATAAGGTTGCTTATCATAATCAGAAAGGTTATAACAATAACATGTCTTATACAAATTAGTTTTATAAATATTTACTTTTATTTTTATTTGGTGAATACCTACAAGTAAAACTGCTGAGTCACATGGTAGATATGTTTACCTTTATGAAAACCAGCAAGAGAGTCTAGGTCCTCCATATTCTCATAAAAATTAGATATGGCCTTTTTGATTTCAGTAATTCCAGTAAATATATAGTGGTATCTCATTGTAGTAGTTTTCATTTGCATTAGCTCGATGACTAATGATTTTGAGAACCTTTATTTGCTACTCAAATATGTTTTTTGTGTGTGTGGGAAGTTTCTGTTCAAATGTTTTGCCTACAAATGGGTAAGCTTATATTATATACAAAAATAAGAATTTTTATGTATTCTGAATAAGTCCTTTCTAAGATATGTATGTGATAAGCCTCTTTATTTAATGATATGTCCCTCATCTCTTCAGTTGGTTAGTGGTGTCTTTTAAAGACCAAAACATTTTAATTGTGTTGAAGTCCAAATTTGTCATTTTTTTTTATTTTACTGTGAATGCTTTTTTTTTTTTTTTTGATACCTTTCCAAGTACCCCTTATCTTTTCCAACATTATAAGAGTATTTTCCTATACTCTAGAAATTTTACATTATGTTTATACTCTCAGATTTTTTTTTTTTTTATGTATGGCATGGGATGGAGATTTATGCTTTTTTATAGAGATAACCACTTGTTTTAGCAATATTTGTTTTAAAAGACTTGCCTTTCTTCATTAAATTGACTAGAGGCTCTTATCAAAACTCAATTCACATTACTAATTTTTTTATTCATTTTGTCCAATAGTACATTCTTTTGATTACTGTAGCTTTATAGTAAGTCTTACAATGAAGTACTGTAAATTCTCCAGCTTAATTTTTCTTTTTCAAAAAATGTTTGATTATTCCACATCTTTTGCATTTCCACGTTTTTTTTCTGTTTGTTTGTTTGTTTGTTTGTTTTTTACACAGAGTCTCACTCTTGTCACCTAGGCTGGAGTGCAATGGCACGGCATGGCTCACTGTAACCTCTGTCTCCCGGGTTCAAGTGATTCTCCTGCCTCAGCTTCTGAAGTAGCTGGGACTGCAGGCACATGCCACCACACCCAGCTAATTTTCATATTTTTTAGTAGAGACGGGATTTCAATCAGTTGGCCATGCTGATCTGGAACTCCTGACCTCGTGATCCACCAGCCTCAGCCTCCCAAAATGCTGGGATTACAGGCGTGAGCCACCACTATGCTCAGCCTTTTCCATGTAATTTTACATCAATCTAAACAATCTTATCTATTTCTTCAAAAAAAAAACTTGCTGTAATTTGACAGTGATTAATTTTATATGTATATGATTATATATACATAAAACTTTGGAAAAAATGAACATTTTAAACAATTTTCAGTTTTCTAATCCATAAACATGATATGTATCTGCATTTCTTAGGCATTATTCAATTTTTCTCAGCAATGTTTTATGGTCTTCAATATAAAGATCATACATAAATTTGGCTAGATTTATGCATAGGCATGTGTTTTTTCATTGACACCATTGTCAATTTGTTTCATTTTTGTTTATTGCTAATATATAAAAATGCAATTAAATTTGTATATTGATCATACATTCTATTACCTTCTTAAATTTACTTATTACTTGCAGTAGTTAGTAGATTAATTTGGGTCTAAAGAGAAATTTAAATTCCATTCCCACTGTTGTTTTTTATTTCACTTCTCCATGTCTTGCTCCCAGAGGCATCCCTAGTGGTAGATTTTTAAATCCCTTTTCAGAAATATCCCATCCGTATACAAACACCAATAGTATTACATTATATACTACATATAATTCTCTTATTTGAAAGTCTCTCATCTTACCTTTCTGGGAGGATCAAATTTATTACTAGTATCACATATATTATGTGATAATATGTTTAAAATGAAAACAAGTTTCTACATACTCTATTTGTTTTCTCCATACTTACTCCATACTTTCTCCAACACTTGAAAAAGGGAGTAATGAGATATTTGAATTCCATTTAACAATATAAACTAATGTAAAACGTTACATATTGTGAGCATTTTATATTAACTCTGGAGCTAATATAATGTGGAAATATATATGTTCTGTTTTATATCAGTTTCTTGAGCCAGTGATTTTTAATTCTGGTTTCTCATTGGAATCATAGACTAGCTTTAATGAATACTGATGTCTGGATCATACCCCAGAGAGTCTGATTTTATTGATTTGATATGGGATATGGTTTGGGCAAAGAGATATTTTAAAGTTCCCCAAGTGATTTTAATGTGTAACCAATCTGAGAACCGATGTTTTAGGCCTTACTCAAACAGTCCCCCCTCTAAAACGTGTCTGTGTGTGTGTGTGTGCGCACCTCAAGGGAGGTTTGAAATGCAGAACAATGCTGTGTAGTTTGTATTTGGAATTTTTACAAGTAATTTCATGGATCAAAAACCTTAAATAACCTGTAAACATAAAATTTGTATAACCTTACATAAGGCAATTAATGTTTCCTGCATTACTCTGTCTTCACGCCCCAAAAGGAAATTTTAGCAATGAACTCTAACTTGTTTTTGTTAAGAAATAGGTGCAGATATTTTTAATCACAAACTGTGATACAAATGTTTAAATATAGAAAAAAATACAAAAGGGATTTAGGAAAAAATTGATTGTCAGTACCAAATACTAACCTTTGGCAGTCAAGGAGAATTGTTGTGCTGAGAATCAGTGTTATAAAACTGGATTACATGGGCTATTTTTCTGGTCTAGTCTGATCTTTCTTATTTTCTTATATGCTAAAATTTTAAGACATTATTTAAAAATCAAGCGGCTCGGGAGTGGTGACCCACACCTGTAATCCCAACACATTGTGAGGCCGAGACAGGCGGATCACCTGAGGTCAGAGGTTCATGACCAGCCTGACCTACATGGCGAAACCCAGTCTCTACTAAAAATACAAAAATTAGCCGGATACGTGCGTGGTGCGCACGTATCATCCTGGCTACGCGGAAGGCTGAAGCAGGAGAATCACTTGAACCAGGGAAGTGGAGGTTCAGGGAGCCAAGATCATGCCACTGCACTCCATCCTGCAGGATAGAGTGAGACTCCATCTCCAAAAAGAAAAAAAGATAGTACAAGTAACACATGCAAGGAGTGAATAAGACTAATATTTATACATAGAACAGTATTTTCAGAGTTTATTTTAACTGGAAAATAAAATAGACATCCAAATTGTTCAGTTCAAAACCTATTTTCAGTGGTCATTCAGCCTAACATATTTCCTGATTGTGTGTAGAATGTTACATTAGAAATTTTGTGAAATCTAGGCCAAATTTTAAATCTAAAGTTAAATATAACACAGACAAGGTGTATATAATATAAAGCAGAAAACATTGCACCCGACATAAGTTACATTCTGAGTAATTATCAGCAGGCAGGAAGAAAATGAAGAAGGGAAATTCAGACAACACTTTTTTTTTTTTTTTTTTTTTTTTTAAGTAGAAAAATGCATTTGAAATCTATCATAAGAATTTCTCTAATAAAATGTTGTTGAAGCTGGAGCTGGATATAAATTCCTCCTTTGCCATTTAACATATTTGTGAGATTGGACAAATTATTTAAATGTTTTGAGAGTTATTTTCCTCATATGTTTAAATAAATATGATAATACTTCTTAAAAATATAATGAGGATTAGATGTGATCCTATGTATGAAAATGCTTAGTCAAGAGTTAGGGTGGATCCTCAATAGATGTTCAGTATTTAATTTTCGTAAGTATACCTAAGTCACTTTTGCTTTCTTTTATTATTATTATTATTATACTTCAAGTTCTAAGGTACATGTGCACAATGTGCAGGTTTGTTATGTATGTATACATGTGCCATGTTGGTGTGCTGCACCCACTAACTCGTCATTTACATTAGGTATTTCTCCTAATGCTATCCCTCCCTCTTCCGCCTACCCCACGACAGGCCCTGGTGTGTGATGTTCCCCGCCCTGTGTCCATGTGTTCTTATTGTTCAATTCCCACCTATGAGTGAGAATATGCGGTGTTTGGTTTTCTGTCCTTGTGATAGTTTGCTCAGAATGATGGTTTCCAGCTTCGTCCATGTCCCTACAAAGGATATGAAGTCGTCCTTTTTGGTGGCTGTATAGTATTCCATGTTGTATATGTGCCACATTTTCTTAATCCAGTCTATCATTGATGGACATATGGGTTGGTTCCAAGTCTTTGCTATTGTGAATAGTGCCGCAATAAACATTACGTGTGCATGTGTCTTTATAGCAGCATGATTTATAATCCTTTGGGTATATACCCACTAATAGGATCGTTGGGTCAACTGGTATTTCTAGTTCTAGACCCTTGAGGAAGCACCACACTGTCTTCCACAATGGTTGAACTAGTTTACAGTCCCAGCAACAGTGTAAAAGCATTCCTATTTCTCCACAACCTCTCCAGCACCTGTTGTTTCCTGACATTTTAATGATTGCCATTCTAACTGGTGTGAGATGGTATCTCATTGTGGTTTTGATTTGCATTTCTCTGATGGTCAGTGATGATGAGCATTTTTTCATGTGTCTGTTGGCTGCATATATGTCTTCTTTTGAGAAATGTCTGTTCATATCCTTTGCCCACTTTTTTATGGGGTTGATTTTCTTGTAAATTTGTTTAAGTTATTTATAGATGCTGGATATTAGCCTTTTGTAAGATGGGTAGGTTGCAAAAATTTTCTCCCATTCTGTAGGTTGCCTGTTCACTCTGATGGTAGTTATTTTTTTTTTTTTTTCTTCTGTGCAGAACCTCTTTAGTTTAATTAGATCCCATCCAAGGAGAACTACAAACCACTAGTCAACAAAGTAAAAGAGGACACAAACAAATGGAAGAACATTCCATACTCATGGATAGGAAGAATCACTTTTTTTTTTATGTTATTTGAGTCTGAATTATATAAGCTGCATTTCAAAGTAAAGCGTAAGAACCACCACCAATAACTTACCCACTCCTTTAGCTGATTTGTTTTACTAGTGTGAGACTGGAAGCACTTCACTATTCATCTCTAGTATGGATGATAAGGAGTTTATCTGAGTATATGAAAGGGAAATATGTTCTAGATTGTGTATTGAGGCTTATAATTTTATCATTTTAATGTTATTTAATTCATAATTTTGATACTCCAGAATCTTGCTATTCAGCGTGCTTCATAGACAAAAGGCAATATTATTGCCAGCCAGCTCGTTAGAAACCCAGACCTACTGAATCCCAATTTCCATTATAGCAAAATTCCCAAATGACTTATATGTATGCACATTAAGGTTTAATGGAGCACTATTTTAGCTATATATAGTTCAATATTATAGTTTAAATACATATGATTTAAACTTTAAATAAATTCTTATTACATGCTTTCTGATTCTAGCTGATATACATGTAAGTTACATTTGTTGTAAAAAGCGCTAGATCAGGAGTAGAAGCATACTTCTTTTATATTGGCTGTGCCATTTAATGATAATGAAAATGTATTAAGTTCCTAAATTTCTAAAAGTTTTTATTTCACCATCTGTAAAGTGAAAGGCTAGTTAATAATTTTCCTGGTACTCAGTGGAATTGTTTAAAGGTTCATGTGAGATGGCCCATAATTAATGTTCAAACTCTATACACATGTGAAGCATTATGATAACCAATGAGTTTGTGAGTGGGCAGTGGCCAGGATTTAGAAAGAGTAGCTAATCACAGATTGGTTATGAATAAGAGCTCCTTAGGGAGAAACACAAGATGACAACCGTAGAATTTTACTAATAACCATATATTTTGTTGCTTTATAGCAGAAATACAGGGTGGAGAAGAGAGGATGTGTCCTAAACAAAAGGACAACCGCCCAAAGTGCTGGGATTACAGGCCTGAGCCACCATGCCTGGCCAATTTTAATTTTTAAAAAACTGATTTGTGTTGACTTTGCTTGGATGGTCCGATCGGTTTCTTCCTAATTAGCTCACAGTGAAAGCATAAACAATAACAACATAAAACAAGACCAAAAAATAGATTTTCCTCAGCACTTGCCTTCAATTTTTCCTAAGGATGCTCCTTAGTAACTGAATTAAGGAAACATTATATGCCATGGACTTGTCATGGCAGTCAGGACATTGTGAGGGATGTCTTCATGGAAATCTACAATGCAAACTCTGGTTCTTTCCATTACAGATAAAAAGACTTGTGGACCTCATGAATTCCAGTGTAAAAACAACAACTGTATTCCAGATCACTGGCGGTGTGATAGCCAAAATGACTGCAGTGATAACTCAGATGAAGAAAACTGTAGTAAGTAACTCTTCCTAATAATGTTGTGAGCTTGACAGCCCATTCCATAAGCAGGATGGCAATTTTTAGTTCTGTTAAGGTATAACTTTGAACCTATCTGTCTTATGGCTCACATTTTTATACATATATTCACATTTGGATGAGAATATTCAGACTACATTGACCTGAATCTCAAATGGTAGAATTATCAAAATGCTTATCCTGAGAGTTATTTTGTTACAGTTTTCACAATTGGTAGGAAAGTATCATGAGGTTTAATGCAAACCCTTAGTATGCAATGAAGGAAACCGTTGATGCAAGTTCACACAATGAGCTGAATGATGTGGAGTCACTGTAAAACATCTCATTCTTTAACAAATGGTAGTTGTTTCATTTCAGTCTCAAATCCTTTTACACTACAGATTCACCCATGAGCATATTTCAGTGAAATATCACTTATTCTCTCTAGAGTAGCCAACACCTTATATATTCAGGATGCATTTCTCTGAAAATAGAATAACACTATTGTTACCATCTGTCTTCTCCATTTTTATATAATACATTTAAAAATAATAATTATCCCAAAATTTTACTTTCTGAAGAGTATGGCAGTTATATAAAATTGTGACAGTATCTCCAGATTGTAGCATTTATTTCAGAATATATATATATACTGAGGCATATATGTATGTATTTTTTGAGACAGGGTCTCACTCTGTTGCTCAGGCTGGAGAGCAGTGGCATGATCACAACTCACTGTAGCATTGATCCCCCAGGATCAGGTGTTTCTCCCACCTCAGCCTTCCAGCTGCGACTATGGAAGCATGCCACCACACCTGGCTAGTTTTCTTTTCTTTATAATTTGTAGAGACGGGATCTTGCCATGTTGCCCAGGCTGATTGCTAACTCTTGGGCCCACGCGATAAACCCCGGCCTCCCAATGTGTGCGGATTAAAGGCGTGAGCTGGCCACACTCGGCCTGAATATATTTCTTATTGGCACTTTTATGCACTGTCATTTAAACAAGGAAAGCTACACAAGCATGTTTAAAATAACATAATAATCAAATTCCATTTATTAAATATTTATATCTGGTACTTCCAAGAAGACTTAATGCAGATTAATAATGATAGTGTCTATTCTTGCAGACATCTCATGGACTAAGAGCATTCATTTCCCCAGGGGCAGAGGACTAAATCTACATAGGACTACGTTATATGAAAGCATGTAATTAGTAGAGTGAAAGCCTTAATAAACCACTCAGATATTTGGCTTGCAAAGTATCAACTAATGTTTTGGATAACTTTCACAACTTAATCTGACCTGTCTTTGGGAATGAAGTATATTAAGCATGAAATCTCTGGATTATTGTGATTATAGAATATCCTGAATATAGAAACTTTTATAACTCCCTCTTTACATACATATCTTCTAACAAGTCATAGTCTTTAGAAAGATAAAGAGCACTGCAGAGAGTCAATAGAGTTTTAGATTTCTCTAAACACCAGTTTTTAAAAACTATATATGGAAGTTCTCTGATCCACTTAATGATTAAAGTAAAATTCTGATGGAGTGGAACTGGTAGGGATAGAAGCATAAATACAAAAAAAATCCCCCCACAATTATGCATATACTTTCTGCTTATTTATGAACCAGAACTTAAGTGTACAAATGTCTACTTAAATTTTTTTCTTGACATATTTGGTGTTAATCATCAATAAGGTAACTGAGAGCAAATGCCTCATAATGGAAGGATGTTGAAAGCAGAAGAGGGTGGATGAGAGGCCAACTCTGAAGATATGTCTTGGAGAACTTTTATTCAGGGGTAGTTGAATCTATGTGAGAAGTTAGCCTACTTTTATAATAAGAAAAACAGGAGAAGAAGGAAGGGCTCACCTGCTTCTGAGTCTGCTGGGTTTTTCTAAGTGGCTGAATATCATTGTACTGACATCTAAAAGTCAGCCTTTGGCACAAGAAAGCAAGGAGAAAGAACATTGATTCTTACTGTCACTTGTCACTGTGGAAACTCAGTGATAAATCACTGTAGCCACAGTGTCCTTAAGAAAAAGCAAGGGAAGTGGATGCAGTATCAAGCATTTCAGTATAAAATACCCAATTATGTGTGGTTCTCTTTTAGTGTCTGTTCACTCTGAACTTGTTGACTAAGACAAGTCATATTGATGAAGTTGCAGAGGAGAGATGACAGTGAACAAGAATGAAGTATTTTACAGTTGTAATATGGAAGAGTAGTAGGCATATACGGGACAAGTATAAGAGTATGTTCACATTTTACACATGTAAGAGGAGTGTCAGAGTATGTTAGGACAAATATCAAAGTATATTCACATGTTTTGAACATGTAAGAGTATGTAAGAGGTTGGATCCAGGGGTCAAGATAATTGAATAGGGCTTCAAGATGCTATTTTGAATAGGCCAGAAGAAATGGGAAGCTTTTGACATTGACAATGTCAGTAATTCTACATAGGCAGAAATTTAGTCAATAAAGAACAAGAAAATAATTCAATTGTATATTTGGGGATCACCAAAATATTAGTCACATTGAAACAAGCCTTAGAAGAAAATACTATTGCTGTACTAAAATCTATCAAGATATTTGCAATTGTTATCTATTAAAATAATTGTAAACACAGACACACACACACACACACACACACACACATGCACATCACTGTCCTAATATATTAAGTCTGTGGTATATGTTGTCCTATTTTCTAAATAGTATCGATCAATGTTATGCACTTTGATTCACGTTTGGCAGTTATTGTTAGCTATTATTAAGTAGTGAAACAGATCACAGACATATAAATCAGCCTAGATCATCATGTATTGCTTAACAGTGGGGATGCATTTTGAGAAATTTGTCGCTAGGCAATTTTGTCATTGTGTGAACAGCATCAAGTGTACTTACACAAACATAGATAGTACAGACTACGACACACCTAAACCATATGGTTCAGCTAATTGCTCATAGGCTACAAACCTATACAGCATGTTACTGTACTGAATACTATAGGGAATTGTAACACCATGGTATGTATTTGCCTATCTAAACATTAAAAAATTTTAATTTATGACACCACCACTGTATGTTGTTGGAAACGTTATTATGTAACACATAACTGTAGCTGAAAAATAACAGCAACATAATTTAGAGTCACTTTTGGTCTTCTTTGTTTATGAATCTGATTTAATGCATTTACTTTTTAAATTGTGTTGGAGATAGTCCACTGATAGAGATGGGAAGAGTTCAAATAGTAGTGGGGCAATTAACTGCCAACTACATTTTAAACTTAATATGCTTTCTATATTTTTATATTTACATAGGATAATTAGTTCATTGTCATTTTATCGTCCTCTGCTTATCATTTCCCTCATTAAGTGTTCAGCAGGGACACTGCTTGAACAATTTTTTCTGCTCTTCAAAACAAGAAAATCTCATTGTCATTGGAGTTCTTTTGTAATCTGGGTCAGAGGTTTGGAAATAATTGAGAAATCTCAACATCTATACTATCTTTAGCAACAAAAAATAAAATACATCATATATGCTATCTACGTTACTGATTTACAAAATAAATAACCTTATAACCTTACATGATTAAGAAGTAACTAAAAATCCAATCGATTTTAAAATAACAAGTAATTTAAAATTTAGGCTTACATAGACAAGCTGCTTCTGCCTTATTTGAATTTCTAGTGCTTTCACACTGAATTTCTATCAGAAGATTATTTGTATAGAGTGTGAGTTATACTAATTGTATTCTAAAAATTCTTGTCAAATGCTAACATTGACATTCATATAACTTTTGAACTTACCACCAAGAGTTTTTAAGATAGTAGAGAAACTGAAGTCCAAGTCTTTCTGCTCTACCATTACTCTATGGTGTTGAAAGCCACTTTTATTTCCAGAACATGATTTTCTTCAGTTTTGTGTAAAATGACTTCCAAAGCTCTTTTCAATTCTGTGGCTGTATGTTTTTGCCTCTATCGGTAATCAGTATTGAAGTAAATAATCAGTCTACATGATGCCCGTGTATTTTGTTCTATTTTCTTTTCTTTTTTTTTTTTTTTTTTTGAGAGGGAGTCTCACTTTGTTGCCCAGTGTGGAGTGTAGTGGTGCTGGTGCAATCTTGACTCACTGCAACCTCCATCCCCTGGGTTCCAGTGATTCTCCTGCCTCAGCTCCCCAAGTAGCTGGAATTACAGGTGTGCATGGTGGTGCCCAGCTAATTTTTATATTCTTAGTGGAGAGGGGGTTTCACCATGTTGGCCAGGCTGATCTCAAACTCCTGACCTCAGGTTATCTGCCCACCTCAGCCTCCCAAAATGTTGGGATTACAGGTGTGAGCCACCGCACTTGGCTCTTTATATTTTATTCTTATTGAAGAATCCCAATTAGCCTTCTGAAACATGGAAAGCATACCCTGCAAAAGCTTCTTGGTTGCCAATCTGGCTTGTTTAGATGAGGTTTATGGAAAACCTGGCTAATTGTTCACATGTGGAGTTCCGCATCTACTCTTGGTCCAGGAATATAGGTAATATCAGAGAAAAATTAGCATGAAAATAGCATTTTAGAAATACAGGGGAAAATGTCACACCCAATTTTATTTTTCAGATGGGTTAGCTTTTACTACAGTCATTTTGTTGTTGTTGTTCTTCTCTTTCACAAGAAAAATAGTATCATGATAAAGTCTGAAAATTGGTCTTTTACTTTATCCAAAAATATCAAAGGTAAGATAAGCAATAAGGAAAAATTCCTTAGGACTTTCCGTGATAACTAAATTACATTTCCCTCAAGAGATTTTCTTTTTGAGCTATCTAGTGGCAAAAAATTCTGAGGTATATGATTGATGGTTAGAAATAGGCTCGGTACCCTATTCCTTGATGGTATTTGTGTATGTATAAATAATTCATGATTATTATTCAGAAGTAGATTTGCTGGCATTTTAAAAAACATGATAGAAACACGTAGAATTTCCACTTTCCCTGGAAAAGCTTTTCCCAGCAAATCTCTCAGCCTCTCTACTGCCATTTTGAAGCAGAATAATTAATAATGTGAGGACAAAGTCTCTAGAAAATGAGCATTCTGTGGAACTCTTGGGTAAATGCTTTCAACTACTGGCTTGATAACTTTTTTTAACCTACATCAACAACTTTCAACCCTTTGTATAGCAAAGTGTGTCAAGGCCTGCAAAGCCTTTGCTGTTTAGCATATGATGAGCACACTTACTTTTAAATAGGATAAAGGCAAATTAGAACATTAGAGGAAGAATTAGTCCCATTCTACAACTCCCAATTCTATGAAATTAGATGTTTCTTCTGCTGTTTTTAAACATGTAAGTACGATATATTTTAAATTTACTCTTTCTTTATTCTTTCCATTAAAACAATTTTGGCTGTTATTTTCCGTTGTTAAATAAATTGAACATATTTCACTATAATTTATTTCCTCTGAGAATAAAACTGCATGTGTCTGCAACCAGGAGGGCAAAATGGCTTCAGAATGGAATGATGATAAGAGCAAATGAGTTTTCTCTTATTATTATTAATAAAATAGATATTGCTAGCCATGTACCTTAGATAAGTCACTTGACTTCCCAGGGCTTCAATGTTAATCTCTGTAATATGTGGACACTTATTTTTTCCTCAGTTGTATGGGAAGCAATGATATAGCCTATTAGGAAAAGTACAGGCCCTGGTATCAGGTTGTCTTGATTCAAGTACAATTAATAGCTCTTCTGCACGCTCGGTGATTTGAAGTACGTTACTTATTATCTCTGTGCCTCAATTTACGCATCTAAAACGGGGTGCAAGTATAGCACATTCCATAGAGAGTTGTTATAAAAATTCATTGGCGAGTTAATTCAAGTACATTTCATTAACTTTACCTAGTACCTAACAAGAAATAAGCAATTGGTAGAGGATAATTATTATTATTGTTATAATAAATAATATTAGTATTAATAGTTATTTTTAAGATGAAAGCATAATCTATGTGAATACCTTTTAAAAACAAAAAGGGAAATTTCTTTTGTCACATCTACTAAACAAAGGAATGTAGGGACACGAGAAGATTATCCATTTAAGGGCATTTTCCCATTCTATCAAATGGCACCTTGTCTTATACCTTGAAGGTTTTGTTTTAAACTAAACTAAGTAGCAGAGTAGAATGAAATGCTTGCTGTCACACACTGCTTTTTCTATAGTTCTTCCAGTCCAACATTCTGAAAGGGTTTCTTTTTTTTTGAGGCAGAGTCTTGCTTTGTTGTCCAGGCTGGAGTGCAGTGGCACAATCTTAGCTCACTGCAGCCTGTTTCTCCCAGATTCAAGCAATTGTCCCACCTCTGCCTCCCAAGTAGCTGGGATTACAGGTGCCTACCACCAAGTCAGGCTAATTTTTGTATCTTTAGTAGAGTCGGGTTTTGCCATATTGGCCAGACTCGTCTTGAACTCCTGACCTCAACTGATCTGCCTGCCTCGGCCTCCCAAGTGCTGGGATTACAGGTGTGAGCCACCGTGCCTGCCCCTGAAAAGGTTTCTTTATGTAGAAATGTAGGAGCCCCCATGATACCAAACCATCAAGATGTTACTCTCTATGTAGAAACCAAGAGATTGTGTAGAGCAAAATCCAAATACAGACTGATTCACTCACAATCTTTGTGCAGAAAATCAGGCATCATATGGATATTCCTTAAACTTAATGTCTCTTAGTTATTGCTTCTTGACCCAGTAAGAATATTATTATGTGTGATAGAGCTGCAAATACAAGGAATGAATAGAGAAAACAAGAAGAAGTCTTTCATCATGTAAGATATCTGTCCTGTTTAGAGAACAAAAGTGAAACAAGAGATGATATCCAGCAGTCATATTGGTTACTTGTACGAATTAATTTCTAAAATCCTACTTCATTTTCCAGATGAAACATATTCCAATAGGAATTAAACCAAGTACTAAGTCGTTACTATTTGGCTTATGCCTTATGTGAAATATGGGACAGCATAATTAAATCAATAACTGCTAAATTATCTAAATTGACAGGCAAGAGATATAGGGCACAATAAACAATGGCATAAACAAGTGCAATTTTTTAAGAAGAATCTTACAAACTAGGTTTGTGTAATGTTATCCTTATATACTCTTCTTGTTCCAGGAACTCCAAATTTTCTGGGGACAAAATTGAATAATTAGAATATTTTTAGAATACATAATAAAAAGTCAAATACAAAGGCTAGACTAACTGCCCAGTTAATAATAAACAGCCCCATTGGTACAGAGAGTCACAAAATGTCATACTTAAAGTAAATACATAAAATGACATAGAACTTCAACAAGTAAAAAGGATCATTGTTATAGTATGGCAATAGGTACATTTTCAGGCTTTTAATTTTACTTTGCTGATTTATTTTTATTAAACAGTAGAACATTTGTCTTTGTTCCAACTTGTTTTGGTCATGCCATTTTGTACTCATGATTTTAAAAATAAATTTGAAAAATTATTATATTACGTACCATAGATACTTCATGAGACTTTTCCTAAACAATATATTGGTTCTGTTTGACTAACCTCTTTTTTATTTCTTTAATGCTACCTCATGTCATATGTCATATAAATTTTACAATGCCCTTGCGTATAACAGAATAACCCTGTGCTGTTTTTTTTGTCCCCAGAGCCACAGACATGTACATTGAAAGATTTCCTCTGTGCCAATGGGGACTGTGTTTCTTCAAGGTTTTGGTGTGATGGAGATTTTGACTGTGCAGATGGCTCTGATGAGGTAGGCATTTTTGTAAAATCAAAAAGAAAGCAGCTCTTTAGAACCACATTTGTAATTATTATTATTCAGTCCAAGGACAGCTCAGAAATACATTTTACTCCTGACACACTGAGATAAGTATTATATCCATGTGCTGGGCTGAACATCCCCAGCACAGGGAATAGCTCTTGTGCTGCTATTGACAGCTAATTTTATAGTCTGTTTTACCTCAACTGGTGAATAGCTGGGTTGGGAATAGGATATTTGGAAACCCTATTCCCTATAGCTGATGCCCCTGCCATCTGTGAATTAGTTCATAAATTTGCTGCAGTATTTATAGTCAGGACTAATATTTTTATGCATTTTAAACAGTTTCTTCTCCCCAGTCTCTTTCTTCAATAGTTATAGTCTTACAGACATCGATGTGGGTCATCAATTTTCATGAAACCACAGGTTGAGCTTTGCTTCCGTGATGAATCACAATCCATTTATAATAAGGCCTATGTACACACAGCTTTAAGTGAAAAAGTTTACAAATTCTCTGGAAAATTCTAGGAACTTAGTCTGTGCTAACATTTATAATACTTCATACAATTTGTTATTTATGAATTTATGTCCTTATGTTTCAGATATTAATTACTCCATGATGCTTTAAAAATAATAAACAACTCATGATTGTATATATTTTTCTCAGTCAGATCTAAAAGGAACCCAGCTCTGATATCCCAGTATCAGTGATTTCACATAGATAATATCAGAAACACAAGGTTTGCACAATCAAGTCTACTAAGAAGTGAAGGAAAAAGAGCTCTGGCCGGGTGTGGTGGCTTACGCCTGTAATCCCAGCACTTTGGGAGGCTGAGGCGGGCGGATCATGAAATCAGGAGGTCGAGACCATCCTGGCCAACATGGTGAAACCCCATCTCTACTAAAATACAAAAAAATTAGCTGGGCATGACGGTGCATGACTGTAGTCCCAGCTAATTGGGAGACTGAGGGAGGGGAATCACTTGAACCTGGGAGGCAGAGAGTGCAGTGACCTGAGATCGTTCCACTGCACGCCAGCATGGCGACAGAGCGAGACTCCACCTCAAAAATATATATATATGTATATGTGTGTGTGTGTATATATATGTGTGTGTGTGTATATATATATGTGTATATATAGATATATATAGATATATATATTCCACAGCGTACACCATGTATCCTGTATTGCAATGATTCCCTAAAGCTCTGCTGCTGTGGTTGAGAAGCATATGTACTCACCCTCTCATTAATGCCCTCCCACTGACCATAGACTTGGCCAGAGGATTTTTGCTGCAGCTCTGGAGGTTTCTGTGTTTCAGTTCCCAATTCCCTAGGTATCCACTGATTTCTTGCCTCTGTGGGAGACACTACAGGTCTCTGCTATTAACAGAATTTATGCAAACTAGGTTCCTTCCCACCCTGAGGCATTCCCTGTAGGACTGTACAATTCTCCCTTCTCTCACCTTTTTGAAAAGTCACAATAACCACATTCAACCGCCTATATTTTGAAAACAAACACGTGTAATTTCTCACCTGAGGGCTAGCAAAACCTAAGTCTCAAGGATGAGAAGGTCACTCAAGAGAAAAAGTTGAAAAATACAGGGCTTCTAGTCATGGAGCTCTTCACAAAATAAAAGTCAAATCATTTTTTTTTTTTTTTAACACAAAGGAGAGTTACATTTTTTACATTTACCAGCCACGTATTTACCTAACATTCATACATTTGAAAATTACATTAAACTTTTCTAAGAAAAACACATTTTAATTAAACTCATCCGTGAAAATATGTTGTCTTTGGTTTTATTTAATATGTCGAACCAATCTGGGTAATATGTAAAACATCAAGAGGTGGAGATATATTGCTTAAGGCTTATATATTTATCTTGAATCGTATTCACAAGAGGCGCAAAGTGTATATTCAGAATCGAATACTACTTCTTTAAAATCTTATTCATGTAAAAGTAGATATCCTTATTACCATGTCTCTCATCCCATAAGTTGGTGAACACAGTGATTTGATGGTTAAATATATCTCCATATATCCAGACATTTTCATGATAAGGCTCAGAAGAAATGAAATTAATTGTAGTAAAGTCATTTTTCTCTATAGACGTTTAGTGCAGTCTGTATGTAATGAAGTAGCTAACACTATTGGTAGTTGATTTCTATCTTTTTTTTTTTACAGTCTAGACAAAAAGACTGAACAAATGGCTAGAAAGCAGAATTACATACAGAATACTCTCACATTAAGAACAAAAATTGAGAGAATTGTGAAGATAAGTTTCTGTATGAATGGAACTGATAATATGATTAGCTTGTTAATAACAAAAAAAATAAGAAGTTTAAAAACTTGGTTCAATCTAATTGTATAGCAAGTATTTAACTCTGTGGTACACACAGAGAATGATTATTTAAAGTGATTTTAAATTATAATATTTTTCCTCTACGTTTAGCGTAACATGTTGTAAGAACAAAAAAGCAAATCTTAAACTGCATTCATAGACTTACTGTTAATAATAATATTGGTTCTGCTAATTTGAAACATGTAGGGTGGTTCAAATGCTTATTTATGTCAATGTCATTAGAACTCAAAATTTAAAAGTAAAAGAAAGGAGATATAAATGTAGAAACAAAAAGTTAAGTAAAAATCCTCTCTTATTAAATCCAGAAGTATCTTTATAAGATTTTGATTAATCTTTCTCTTTCTAAAAATATATGATTTCTACTTCTACCAGTGAAAAGTCCTAGAACCGATTATAAACCAATGGTAACGACTATCCTGAAATTCACCAAGTGGTCTCTAAATACCATTTTCCAATTAAAGGAAAGAAGACTCCTTTGAGATATGCCTAATTTTGGGTCTGAGAAAATAAATTGACAGGATGAGCTGCTAACATCTGAGATTATTAAGACAGTGTACAAAGTGCACAAGAACAAACTTAAAGGAACTTCCACTGACAAAAGGGACAATTTGAGCATTAGAAAGAAAAATGACTGGAAAGGATTAAAACCCACACATACACACACATACACAAACACAATGTATAAAAATCAGTGAGTTCACAACAATATGTTAAAAAGCAAAAGCTCATTAGTCACTTTTGAGGTTGCAAAGGTAACAACATTCTTAGGATGCAATTAGTCAAATTCAGAATGTGAACTATTCTATAGTATAACTGACTTGTTTTCTTCAAGTAGTAAATGGCATTTTAAAAAACTGAAGAATGAGAAATAGTTATACATTAAAGAAACTTTAATTCAAGGTATAGAACTCTTTTGAGTCCTTACGTTACCAAACAGTATTTTATATAGCTAAGTGACACACCCGTGCTATTGGTCATTGAGCTGTTTTACTTAAATGAGCCCACTTGCACAGATAATCATTCATTGCTTCTAAAAATGTTTACTGGATAGTTATTATAATCATGTGACAGTATTAGATACTTGGTTCACAGACAGGCATGATCTTTATCCCAGTAGAGCTGGGATAAAGTTATATGAGATGTTAATTTATATTTGTTTTCTACATTTGCTACTTTATTAATTTATTAATTCACTCAGCGGTTTGTATTGAATGTTTACTACGTCCCAGGCACTAACAGTATGGAGAATACAGTGGTGAATAAAACACATGACATCTCTTTCTTATGACATTCTCTAATGTCTTTCACATCATTTGCTATTATGTAGCTTACTCCAGATATCCCACATTTCCGATTATCCTTACACATAAAAAGCCTTTTCTTAAGTAGTTCCATTTCTACTTAAACTGTCATCACAAAGAGAAAATTTCAGAAATTTAGAAAGTGAACTCTCCTTCCTTATATGGGGATGAAACTGGGAAGAAGCAGCAAGTAGTAGTTCAACGTGCTTTACTTGCTAGGAGTTCCACAAACCATGAGATTGTTACACTTTCTGTGGAAGGAGCAGACAAGTACATTTTGGCAAAAGTAGAAATTCCCTAACAACAGAAAACATCATGCCAGTGAGACACTTCATTAGAGTATTCCATTTCAACCAGTGTTCAGACCCAGGAAAGGTGATTTCTAGTGACTCCATTTCATTCATCTCATATGCAGATCCTCAAAGGTAAATTTGCCATCTAGTTTGACTTCCACAGAAAATCTGTATATGGACTAGCAGAAATGAAAATGTTGACAGTTCATTTCATAGTGCTTTAGGGAACAATGCCAGGAAAGAAGAGAAGGAGAATTACAAACAACCAAACTGTAAAAGGACTGGTACAAAGGAAAAGAGATGGAGAGAGGGGAAAGAAGGAACACCAGGGGAAGCTTTGCCAATGCAAAACAAATGTGTCTTAGGATTTTTGTTTGTTTTGCATTCTATATCCCTAGCCTTCTTCTCCCTATAGCCAATAAACTGGATGTAGTTGCTTAGAATTAATTTTTGAAAAAAAAAATTGTTTTTAAACAAGATGTAGCTACATTGCCTAGACTGGAGTGCAGTGGTATTCATGTGTGCCTATCACAGCACACAACAGCCTCAAAGTCCTGGACTCAAGCAATCCCTGCCTCAGCCTCTTGAGTGGCTGGGGCTGTTGTGCCAGCTAGAAGTAATTCTTTAACCCTTTTATTGTCTCACAATCTTCATTATCACCTACAATTATTAAAATTCCATTACCCCATAACTGTCTACTGAATAATGGTACTCTCAGAGTAACTTAATTAGCATGATGAAGCCATAAAATTTGTGTTCTTTTTTTTCCATTTTTTGTTTTATTATGACACACAGGGACAAATGAAAGTGGAAAATTGTTATTATTCTGTTATTTAGTCATGGGCTTAAAATATTAGCATCTGAGCCACTTTTATACAGTAGACATGGTTCCTACACTTCTGGGTTTCTATGCATAAGTTGTCTAGTCTTCTAGTTTGTAAACATTTTTCTAAAAATGCAATTTTAATTACATCTGTGCTGTTTTTGACAGAGAAATTGTGAAACAAGTTGTTCCAAGATCAGATCCAGGTTTTCTGTACATAAGTTTCCTTGTCTTTTAAGTGTGTAGACGTGTTTCTAAAATTTTAATTTTAATTACATCTCTGTTGTTTTTCATAGAGAAATTGTGAAATAAGTTGTTCCAAAGATCAGTTCCAATGTTCCAATGGTCAGTGTATACCAGCAAAATGGAAATGTGATGGCCATGAAGACTGTAAATATGGGGAAGATGAGAAAAGCTGTGAGCTAGGTAAAAGGATTGAAGTGATATTTCATTTAGTTAACATTTTACCTTGATAGAATTTAAATTTAAGCAGAATATGCAGAAAACAGTGGCGAATATGTCATATGTTTACAATGTTTAAGAAATGGTCTGCAAATCTGTGGATAAATTAATTAATGTGTTCTTCATATGTTTTGAAAGTGTTTTGGAAGATAAGATCATTACTTATGAATGGAATCCAATCATAACTTCCCCAAATTTGATTTTCTGGTATCTATATCATATTATACCATTTGGAATTGTTTCCCCAAGATAGCAAAGTAAGATCTGTTGAAATTATAAGTACAGTAAAAGACAGGTTTTTAGTTATGGAAATGATGATTATGAACTAGAATGTACCCATTTCACTGTGATGCTAGCTAAGAAGAAGCATATTGTATTGTTTGTATTTACATCTTGGGCCAAAATTTGAGTAAAGTTAGAAAGCAAAGCCAGAAAAAAAGATACACTATTCAATTTATGTGCTGGGTGGCTCCATAAATATACTCATTAAAACACTTCATTTTTAATTATATATTTTAATTACATTATCTTACAGAAAAATATTACTGGTGGAAAACTATACTATAATGTATATATGACCATAAAAACATTACCTTGAGAGACTAGGCCAGAGTCACAACTACAAGACTCATACATTACTATGATCCAGTACCATGTCCCTGGGCCATATTGTTAATTGATCACTTATTTCTTTCTTACTAAATACAGACATGTTATTAGACTCCTTATGTACACAGATCCCTAGACAAACACTGCCAATTAAAAGAAGTTAAAACTCAAGGAAAAAGCTTTTCAGTATCCTTGAGCTAAGGAATTCAGACCAGGAAGTCATTAAGTAAGTACAATAGACTACATAGTGGTCTAACATAAGGCCAGAAGCCCAGACGTTTGAATGCAAGCCTAGCCAACTCAAGCCCATAGACAGAAGCAGCTGTCATAATTTCTGTCAATTAATTAGACTGGGTAGTATTTACATCTTGTGACTAATACACTTACAAATATTACAAACTTGCCAATATTATACTTGTAAATAACATTTAGCTGCTTGTTATTCTTAATTTCTGCATCATAAAGGAACACTGCACATTCTGTTAACTCTGTTAATTGCACATGTATTCATATTTAAAATCCCCAAACAATGCAATTCTTAGAACCTATTCAAATACTTTATTTATGTCAATGCAACGAAATAGATATCATTGGGTCTATGAGACCATGCCAAGATTTCTACTTTGTGCTTTATGCAGTGAATGTAAAATTAACATACTCAAAGGTTACTAAATATTATTACAGCTTTGAAAGTAATTTGAGACTTCAATAATTTAAAATAGTAAAAATAAAAACTCGTGTAACACTTCAAAATCAAAGGGATGAAGGATATCAAGGTTTTTTTTTCTTTCTATGGACTATTGAGTAAAATTCTTACTGCACAGGCTATTACATCATGAAGTATATTTAATATAATGCAATAATGTTATAAATAATTATAAAATTATTTAAATAATTTAAATGAATCTGTAATACCAGTCTTTAAATATATTTATATAGTATAAGCTATTTTTATTACCATCTATAAATTCATATACTTATATGTTTGTTTTTATTTCTAAAACCTGTTATTTTTACTCTATCTCAATCTCAAATTTATAATTGTATCCAGCTTCTCCTACTTGCTCATCAAGTGAATATATATGTGCCAGTGGTGGATGTATTTCAGCATCTTTGAAATGTAATGGAGAATATGATTGTGCTGATGGTTCAGATGAGGTAAAATATATTGTTTAATTAAAGTATTTGAATTACATGAATTAGGTTTGGGCAAACAAATGTAATGAAAATAAAGGAAAGAATCTTGATTCTTAGCACAGTTTAACATGTTGGATATGTACATTGAATGCAATCATTTCAGCAAATACCTGAATCTTCATGCTGTCCATATACTAAAGCTCATTCTCATTTGTAGAAGTTATATTCATTAAGACAAAGTGAAAGACAGTGCATGGTATAATAAATCTCTAGTATTACAAGCTGCATGTTTATTTTGCCCATGATTATGTCATTATCATTAATGAAAACTGCAGTATCCATTTGTATTTGAACAGATGGACTGTGTGACTGAATGTAAGGAAGATCAGTTTCGGTGCAAAAATAAAGCCCACTGTATTCCAATTAGATGGCTGTGTGATGGAATTCATGACTGTGTGGATGGCAGTGATGAAGAGAACTGTGACAGAGGTAAGGTATTTGTGTATGTGCGTGCCTGTAAATGAGAGAATGAAAGTTAAGGTGCTGTGCAGAATATACAGTGTGTGCTAGAGGCAGAGGATAGAATCTTTAAATGATTCTCTTTCCTCTTCCAAGTTTCATTACATAGCAGCCTGGTCTAAATATGCAAAATCCAGATCATTGTCAGACAGAGCATAATCTCAATCTGGGCATGACAAACACGAGCACTGGGCAAGAGTTTACTTAGTGTCTACCATTTCAGACTAGTTGCCAGGTCAAGTATAGGGATATGTGGAGAATACAGAGAAAGTAGTCAATAAAACCATGACTACAAAAGTATATCCTGAATTTTCTGTACATTCTTTCCTTTCACATTGCTTGCCTTACTCTGAAAACATAAGAACAACAGATGGCATACTCAATTGCACACATTCATATGCTGTATGATATATAGGTTATAGGCCGTGCCCCAAATCCCTAAATTTCCTGATTGCCATATCATTGAGAAAATAACCTACATTTTTTTTTTGTCAGTCTAAAAGACAACTTTCCATTTTGTCATAGATTATTTCCCAGCTACGCGAAGATCATTTTCTGACAGATAACCACATTTTAGTTTCAAATCACCACATTAAACGTAGCAATGGTTACTACTTAGAGTTATTTCCGAAAGCAATTGTGTGCTGAAGATTAAAATGATCACAAATGAATCCATGTTTGCTATTTTCATTTTGTTAAATGCATGTTTTAAATACAAACTTTCTTGTGACCTGCTTACAAAGTCTCTCAATAGAGTTTACACTTCTTGGTGTTTGGAAGATCATTAATAGAGATGGTGCTACATATTGCCCCGTGATTCAAGGCACTTGAATGTGCACTCTAGGTTTACATACTTTAAATCGGTCTCACATGTTTACTTTTGTGAATATGTAGTCACCTAAGAAAAGCAGTATTTTACTTTCTTTAATATTATTTGAGATGTTTATGGATATCTCCATCCCAAACCTGATAAAGTGTTGTATTATGAAGAAAAAAAATAGTTTTTTTTGTTTGCTTTTTTTTTTTTTTTTTTTTTTTTTTACAGCTCCTTGCAGAGCAGGGCTAACTCATAGGCAGTGCACCCAAAGTAGGCCTTCAATTTCATTTTGAATTTGCTGTTTATAATAGCGAGCGGTAAAATGTTAAATGTCCATAACGGCTCTTGCTACCTTAGGCTAAGTTCTCACACTCACTTTCTGTAATTGGTCACTCTAGAGACAGCAAACGTTGTGGACAGTCTCGCAGCAATAACTCATGTGACTTTTCTGTTCAAAGGTTTGGGGATGACGATTAAGCTACTCCTTGTTTTCCATATTCTAGCGAATCACCTCTGTTGCTCAGCTTCAATCACTACCACCCACCTAGTTCATTCTCCCATTGCTTCTTGCTTGGACTGGCATAATGCCACCTAACTGGTCTCCCGTACATCCTATTTACTGTTACAAGGTTCATCTTATGTAAGTGTCCCTCCGATTATGTCAGTTTTTACTCAAGGTACCTGATTACATACAAACAATTCAATCTAGTAATCAGGGTTACAAGAAAATGACCCCATTTTAGCCTCCCAGGCTTACTTTCTACTGCGCCTCTTTATGTATTGTATCCTAGCCAAACTAGAAAATCTCAACTACCTTTCAGATCTGAAATTATTCTACTAGATATTTAATCTTAATGACTGAAAAAGAGTTGAGAGCTTTTAATTCAATCATTTACAAATGTTTCAAAGCCTCCTTCCCCTCCATTCATACCTCTAACTTGGTTTTCTTTGCTGCTGGGTAATTAAGCTCCAATGACACATTTTAGTGGTTAAATTATTTGATCCCATATGAATGTACCATAAGGCATTACCACTTTCAGATTTCTAGTATTTAATTTACTCCCAGGAAGTGGCGTAGGTATTAGGTAAAGGCATTTTAAGGCATTGAGGAAATGGGATGCCAGAATAAACATCTTTTCTGTTAAATCTCATTTCCATTCATTTCCAATCAGGATACACATGAGCTAATAGTAGCGGAGTGTTGGGAACTGGATTTTATGAGAGCTGAAGGATAAACATAACACATTTTCCCAGTGAATCAGTTTTACTAGTTTACTTTAAAAGACAAAAATTCAAAATACTCTGGAATTAAAAGCTGCATTCATACTTTTGAAGGTAAAATAGATGGCCTCAAGGAAGTGTGGTGCTTGTTCTGGCCTGAGCTTTCAAACTTTACACTTTGTATAATACTGGTGGAAAAGATTGGGGGGTTCTCTTTTGAGTAATTATCAGCTTAACAATGTGTAAGTTAGTCAAATAAATTATAAAGTATTATCATGTATTAAAGCTTCTCTCAACCCAATTAAGATGAGAACTCTAGGTGTTTATTTTCTGTGATGATGCACTTGACCAGATTTATATGAACTTGTCAAGGCCTCTGTTATAATTTAGATGTATTATTGTTAATTAACATATACTTTTCTGTTTTCCTAATATTTCCTGTTGAGCCGATTAAGAACATAACTAGGAAACTGGAATTTTAATTCAGCCAATCTCTTTAAATTATACCTTTTTTGTTGTTTATATGCACTTTATGCCATTTCAAAATAAGGAATTTTGAGTGAGTCTCAGGATGTCACAGTAGCCCCATGATGCATTTTTTTTAAATGCAAATTTTTTGGAGTACAACATCAAGTCTTTAGTAGGTTACCACAAAACCTTTGCCTTTCTCTTATAATATAATTTCATTTATAGTTCTCTTCTTTTAAATAAATCAGTGGCGTATCCAACACTCATGTGGAGAAAATTATAATGTTATCTAATGCAATACCTTAGGGAACTCATTTTTTAACAAGACTGATGTATATTGTGCAAACAGAATTTTCTAAAATAATCAGAGAATGTCAAAAGTTCACAAATTCTGTTTGAATGTAATCCATTGTAAAATGGAGCATGTGATGAGATTTAATCATTAGAATCTTTATGCTAAAAGTAAACTCTGCTTCATATTCTATGGATTTGATTTTGAGTTAAGGCAATAAACTCACTTCATACTGATATTCATATCTTTAATTTCTTCAGTACTAAGGACTGTACACTGCACATGCTATCTTTTTATTGTTTTCAGAGTGAGACAGTTGTTAAATAGTACTGAATTTTATTGCACAGGTTTTCATAATTGAGATTAATTGTAAAATTATAGCAGTATGGAGCTCAGCATTGCAGAAGTTTGGGAGAAAGGGCTATCCCAATGACAGATGTTGAACTGTCAGAGTCTCACATGGTGATATTCACCTTGGAGGATTCATCCAGCCCTTGCCTTTGTCTGTTTCTTAGTTTGATGGTTCTCAGAGATGGCAATGTAAGCTGTATCAGTTCTGCTAAGCACTTTTGCAGACAATTGTACTATTATTCAGATCAATATCACTATAAATTATTGGTCTAAGCTTTATCTTTTACTTAAGATACTAAGCAGTCTACCCTTGTTTTCCTAATCATGTTTCTGCCATTAATCATATCAGGTTTTTAAAAAGGCAACTATCTCAAATCTGTTACCAAGCCATCTCTCTTAGTAACTTCACTTTCTTCTTTACAGAAATAATAAAAATCATGAGCATTTTTCAACATCTGGCCACCAAACTAACAAATCTACCTGTAGCTGTCCTCAGGCTTTCCTCCTTCCTTCCTCCCCAAACAGAAGACTTGTTTCACTTCCAGTCTAAGCCCATTCCATTCATTTTGCTCTAGATCTCAAATCTCTCACACTCTCTGGATCCTCCAGAAACTCGTTACATTAATTACCCTTTTGCTCTCCTGTACCCTCAAATGTGTCTTGTCTACTGAATTATTATCAGAAGCATTTAAATGTGTTTAGGGATCTGTTCTTCCTCACACAAGCAAAGAGGCTCACTTTCTGGTCTCTTTCTTCCCTTTATGGC
Source organism: Piliocolobus tephrosceles (assembly GCF_002776525.5). NCBI lineage: Eukaryota > Metazoa > Chordata > Mammalia > Primates > Cercopithecidae > Piliocolobus > Piliocolobus tephrosceles. Next base: position 25,958,142 of record NC_045444.1, on the reverse strand, counting down.
CAAACTTCTGGAAAGAGATGTTTACATTCACCTCCTTCTTCTCATTCAATAGCCAACGACAATCATTTCATTAAACTCACCACCATTTCACTAAACCTGCTCTAGAATTAGTTACATGGGCTATCCCTCTCATTAGAACACTTTTCCCGTGTATTGTCTCGCATCACTCTTTCCAGATATTTCTCTAACCATTTTGATTACTTTTTCTCAGTCTCTTTTGTGGACTCCTCTTTACTTACCCAATCTGTTTTTCTCTGTGTTCTCTTTTAAACTTCAGATCATAACTATATTCTGATCACTGCCAGATGCACGTTTACAGCTCAAAAACCTATCCTATATTTCAGACATATTTATCCACCAGCTTGCTCGACATCACCACATGGCTGTCTACCAGTACCTTAAATGAATTATGTCTTAAGTCTGCTCCTCTTGCTGTGTTCCTTTATTTAATGAACAATACCATCTACCAAATGGTCCAAACACACTAAAAAATGAGTACCGTGTTTGTGTGTTCACTCTCCTTTGCCACTCTCATCTATTTAGCCACCAGGTCCTGAGGAGTGTTCCTTCTGAAGAGTTCTCAGCTGTGGCTCCTCTAGATCTAGTTACCATCAGTTCTTCCTCAGATTGCCATGACCTCTCTTGAACTATGTCTTTTTCCTCCAGTGTTGTCTTTACTGTCACTCTCTTCATTTCTAAATTCTCAACACCAGAGCTAGAGTTTTCATTCTACAATCGAACTGATTCTATCACTTCTTACATTAAGCCTTTTGCTACTGAATGTGAGTTATCAGAGATTTGTGTAACAAGTCAGAACTCAGAGCAAGAAGAATTATTTGATCTTCATAAGTTCAGGCACATTATTCCTTCCAAAGTACATCTGCAAGAGGAACAATGGCTCTTTCTGGGTATTTTCTAGGCTTTTAAGGATGACTACTGTCACTGCTCTGCCCCATATTTTGGTGAATGTATGTGTGTTTAAATATGTTAATACCTTCAGTAAGTCAAATATAGACAACCCATGAATCAAAGCTCTTACCTATGTATTAGGATTAACTAGGTAGTACAACCCTTTGGAAGCAATCTAATTTATCTTAATTCTGTACTCTGATATTTGTATTGTTTCCCCAGGTACTTCTTGCACCTATGACCCTATACATTAACTGTACCTCTTTTATAACATATAAAAACGTTGAGTCCCAGAGATATTAATAGAGTTATCCAAAGCAAGACTAGAACCCAGAGTTCCTAACTCTCAAGTCCTAAAACTCCACTGTATATTGCTACACCTCTAGACATATAACCCAAATTTGTTCGTTACTTAAGTCCTTTGCATGTGGTAGATGTACTTAAGAATTGTGTATTAGAATATTTTTGTATTCCTGATGTTTTTATTTATTTGTTAAAAGAGAAAAAATGCAAACATTTTAAAAATCCAAAAAATAATGCTTTACTGCACAACATTTATTAAAAAAAAAAAAAACCCTGAAATATTGTATGATATGGCCAAATTCTTATTGCTGTTAGAAAATTATTTCTTTGTGATTTCAATAAAAAATTTACTGGTTATTCTAAGTTTTTAGTGATCTAGTTTATCAGTATTTCAGATACAGCTAAATTGTCTAATAATTCTAAAAATGTCTTTTTTTTCAAGAAAAATACAAATTTTAATAATTACAATTAAAACTAAAAAATATAAATTTCTGTGTATTCGGCAACATAAAAATTATGTGAAACAGAGAATAACTTAGATTCTTAAAAACTGTCTTCTAACATCTTATCAGTATTTTCTAAAAAAAGACATATATGAAAGTAATATTAGAATGTTTTGAAATGTAAACAGTTCAATTTTATTAAAAAAATTGAACATTACCTGTTTCTGGTATTATGCTTGAAATAAATAAATGGAAGCAATCAACTAGATACTGTTTGCTAAGATTCAGAGGAATATGTGTCCTGCTGACTGGCATTGATTGTCCTGAATCTCTTTGTTTCTTTTTGTTTTAAAATAAAGGAGGAAATATATGCAAAGCTGATGAGTTCCTTTGTAATAATTCTCTCTGCAAATTACATTTCTGGGTGTGTGATGGAGAGGACGACTGTGGAGACAACTCTGATGAAGCCCCTGATATGTGTGGTATGGCATTTCACATGGCTCTAGATTATACTTTTATCTTCTGATCTCATGCACCAGCATGAATCAATGAAATGTTGAGGTGAACTACAAATTATACATCCTGGGGTTAGGTAGATAAAGTGTAACCACAGATACAGCTTTCGTTCGGGTAATAAAGGGATAATCCTGTTCAGAAGTTATGACTTTATAGAGACTCATTCTAAATCTGAACTTGCACAAGTCAACACTATTCAGAAGAGAGATTATGGTCTCTTTGGGTGGATTTAGAGTAATTGACATTTTAATTGAATAAGATTCATATAATAATTTTGGCTTCACATCAAATTGGAGTTTTCGGTTAATTTTGGAGGGGTACAGATGAGCAAATTAAAAATACATGAATAATAAAATCTCATAGTTTCACAAGCCACCCACTAATGAAATATCTGTCTATCAATCATCTGTCTATTAATCATCTATCTGTATATCTATCTATCTACATATCTATCTGTCTATTTCATTACAAGTCTTAAGCACAGAACTGGAATTAGGAGTTATTTAACATTTAAACCTAAAAAATCTTAACAAAAGTTATTGTTTCTCCAAATTCAAGTTACTCTTGACTGACATTTGTCCCGTGTATGCTTATGAGACCAACAAATATAAAAGTCTAATTTTAGATCAACAGCATAAAGGATCTCTTCTATTTTAACGAACTTTTTTGGTCTCCGTTCTCATACCTTTTATCTAATCTCTGCAAGACATTTAATTTCACCTATACTTTAAAGGAAAATGCTGCCATGTCAGATATAACTCAGCGGCACACCAGGTAAATTAAAGAAAGAAAATACAACATGAGTGTATGTACTTACAGTTTTTGTTCTATTTGTTGCATCAAGTTAAGGCAGTATTTAGATATAGATGGTGACTTTTCACTACTGATGTTACAGTCGGGGAAGATACAAAAATGCAGGCAGCTTTGTTTTGTTAAGTATTTAAAAGTCGAAAAAAATAAAAAAAAACAGGCTTTGGAGAGTTTTTTCTATAGATAAAACTCATTACGATGAGTAATGCAACTAAGTTTCAGCTTCAGTTTTCTTTACATAATCTTAGAAATAAACTCTGGGTAATCACCAGGGATTATATTGTTTCTGAATCATAATATATTAAACAATATGAGAGCTCATCTACCAGCATCAATCCAGAACCTATTATTTTTTTTCAATTACGTGACTTTTTTTTCTATTCTCTATCCCATTTGACCACCAAACCAGTGAGTGGAATAGAAAATTTTCGATAATCGATGTATGGCTGCAGAATCGTACTCTCCTAGAGCCACTTCCAGGGCCATGAATTGATTCTCAGGAGCATTCCACACAGCACAGATGGGAAACCTTGTAAAATCCAGATTGACTGTCTGAACATTTTTGCGTTTCTCTCAGTGAGCAATATCAACATTGAGTCAAGCTATTATGTGCCAGAAATTGTGCTAATTAGGACAAAAAATGGTTCTTTTTGATAAGGAGATCTTATTCTGCTTGTACAAATAAAAATAATTTTGATACTCTGTATTTCCAGCAATGATAGAATTAATTAAAAGTATGGAAAAGGCAGAGAGAGATTCAATGAACTCTACCTAAAGAATAATACAGAAAGCTACAGTGTTGAAGGAGGTAGACTAAAAGACATCTTAAGCAATGTGAATGGCATGAGAAAAGGTATCATTCACTCATTCAATAGACATTTGTTCAGCAAGAGACTATGATTAATTTGGTGATATAATGATGAAAGAAGTGAACATGAACCCTGACCTCACAGAGCTTAGAATCTAGTGTAAGATGGATATTAATGGGAACAAAAATATATACTTAGAAATTATGATACATACTATAAAGAAAAAGTATGGTAATTTGTAAAAGTATGGAACAGAAAGATTTTATCAATCATAGGGTATGAGAAATAACATTTTAGTTCAGGCCTGGGAAATATTTAACTGCTGAATAGGTGAAAAGGACTGAGTTTGGGAGTGGAAGTGTGACACAAAATTGCAGACAAAGGAAATAAGATACGTGAAGGCTCTGGGCAGGGCAAACCATGGCTTACTCAAGGAACTGAAGGATCTGTGTTCCCAGGAGCTACAGGCACTCCTGGATTTACCAGACTGTAGCCAGATAAACCCACTGTAAACAGGAAATAATGTAAATTGACAGTGTGTGTTTGACTTTAAAATATTTTCAACATATAAAGGATACATCAGGACATAATCCCATAGTAAGTTGAGGAGAACATGTGTTGCTTTCACACTGTCATCAAGTCAGAAAAGCTTACATTGAACTATTGTTAAATTGGAGATCATCTGGATTTGCTTAGGATGAAACTAGAGGCAGCAGAGATATCTGCAACCTTGATTAGCTGGAAAGTAATTGGAAATACTAAGGAGTTTTAAGCAGAGGAGGTGCATGGTCATATTTAAATTTTACAAATATTGAATAGAAAGGATTATAAGTGGTTAACACCATGGCAGTACTTTAGGCAAGCTATGCTAGTAGCTTGAGTTGAGATGGTAACAGCATGTGCTAGCACAATATAGACAGATTTGAAGATTATATAAGAGGCAGAAGAAACTGGGTTAAATGATGGATCAGATATGGTGAATGAGAGACAGCTAGTTGTGGAGTATAATGTGTATGTTGTGTTTGCTTTGTCATTTGAATGGAAGGGGGTCACAGGAAAGGGAACACTTTTACAAGTAAAAATTAGAAGACTGGACTGGGATGCATTTGAGGAGACATTCAAGTAGAGGTTTCAAGTAGGCATCAGATGCTTGATTCTCACATTGAAAGGAAAGAGGTAGTCTGCAGATAGAAATTCGACAACCAGCATAAAATGTAATAAATACAATGGAATATTTAGGATTATGCTGTGTGGAAATAAAGATAGGACAGGAAGGGAATTATCAAAGAATATTGAGTGACAGCAAGCCCCTAAGTGAAAATGAACTGGCAGAAGAGACTCAGGTAAGTGACCACAGAAGGCATTGCGAAAAAGAAGAGTGAGGCACCAGAGACACCAAAGTAATAACATGTTTCAGCAAAGATGTGATGATGGTTTCTGCAGAGGCAGGGGAAAATGAGTTCCTGAAAAGTGATTATTTTTACGTAGGAGTCAACTATTCTTCTGTCTCTGCTCTTAAAATATAGAAATTAGTTGATAGACTACATGTAGATACAGGTAGATCTGAAATTATTTAATAATATGTTAAGAAATTTCCCATCTTTGTATTTCTACTTATTTTTGTACTCTCTATATATATGCTTTCCAAGTAGCATTGATAAATATTCATACTTGGTGGTATCAGTTGGCCTTGTAGTATGATCCTCTGCAACATTTCTGGCTTCCCAGATGCAGATATTGGGAGAGCAGATGGTTTCGTTCATCTAAGTTTAGGGTTATTTTGTATAACTAAGATGAAAAAGAGAAAAGGGCTAGAAAATCCAGGTTATTGGGAAGAAGATGGGTTTCTAAACTTACCTAGTACTTAGAACAGTATCCAACGTATTACAGGTATCATAGGTTACTATAAATATTAATTGGGAGAAAAGTACAGACAACAGTCATTGGTGAATGAATAGGGAAAAGGTAGCTACATCAATGAGCTAGAGTTAAGATAAAGTGGAAGAGTCTTTGCAATGACACTGACTGGATTAAAAATCTTTTTTTTTTTTTTTCCACTCTCATAAAAATATTATATTTTTCAGAAGAAATATAATACACTGAAAATCACTTATTGCTTTTTCTTCGTCTTTTTTTCCGTGAATGTGTAGGTGTTTGAGTCTCTTGTATTTCTTCTTTTACACAGGATATGGGCTGTTTGAAAACTATTTCATTATCTTTATCATCATCATTCAGTTCAGCCACTTCAGATTTTCTCCTCTCCAAAAATGTTGGTGTACAAACTGGTGTGGGGCCCTGGCTATCCACAGTCTTCTCAAGAGTGTCAGGAGTACCTAAGACTTTTTTCTTCTTCTTACGTAAAACCTGGCCTTTTGTAGACGTCTGACGATTAGTTTTTGAAATACTTTCCGTTTTCTGTAAAATCAAGGAAGGAAAATCATAATCAATTCCTTTTTTAGCTAATTTCTTCCTGAGTAATCTTTCTTTCTTTTTAAATCGCTCCTCCATCCGTAGCTTTTGTGTTAGTGTCCGATTCCGATTATACCGCTTCACTGATGGATGTGATGGCTGCTTAAATGGAATGTTCCAGTCTTTAAAGAGTTCTTTATGTACTTTTTCAGGTGGCATAAAATGACACTCCAGGAGTCTTTCACCAAACAGGTAGTTGTTCATTGTTTCAGCAACTATCTTGGCAACATCCTCAGACTCAAACTCCACAAATGCATAGCCTTTGCTATTTCCAGTCCTTTTACTTCTGGACAGTCTGAACCGTGTCACAGTGCCAAACTGGGAGAAATATGAAAAGATCTGGGTTTCGTTAAGTAGGTTAGGTAGGTGGCGCACATAGACTACTCCAGGAGTAAGTTTTTCTTGTTTTTTTCGCTGGGTTATACGCTTGCGAACCTGCGCCACCTCCTTTTGAAACTCGGCATCTTCCTGCGGGTTAAGCGACAGCATCTGCCCAGCTGGGCCAGAAAAAGCCGCCATGCCAAAAGCGACCAACACTAACTCCACGCGGCGCTCCCGGAAAACTAAAAATCTTTTAAAAAAGAGATTGTGCTCAAAATGGGGCATTCATACCAGTGGTTTCACAAATAAAGTAAATTATAGGAAACAGCAAATTTATGCTGCAACTGTTTATACAAGTTAGTATTCTTAATGGCAAGCAACAGAAACTGCCACTGTGAATCACATATAGAAATTTGTTGAAATCCACCAATGTAAACAACCTCCTAGGAGAGTGGTGGCTTAGGTAGGATTAGAGTAAAAGGACATAGGGTATAAGAAACTTAAGGAGCTAAGAAGCCTCATAGCTTGGTTTTCTCATGTGAATGTTCAAGTCATCTAAGATGCTAGAATGAATTTAAATGGAGATCTTAAAAGACTATGATGGAATGTGCTAGTCTTCAGTAAACTGGAGTGGAGATGATGTTTTTGAAGTTGATTAGAAAATAGCAGTAGCGTGAAGATGTAATCAAATGTCTAGCCTTCAAAATACATTATTTTGTTTTAGATAATGGAAGTAATAGTTTATTTCAGGTAATAGAAAGTAAAGATAGGATAAAGCTATGGAAGCTGTAGTAGGAAACTAGGATGTTTTCAAACATGAGATGACATGAGGTTTGAGCAAATTGAGAGACATTCCTAAAAGACCTAAAGAGGAGGGAGTATATTTAGAAAATGGACCAAATTTCACTTAAAGCAAGGAAGTCAGGGATGGAGTGCAACTTATTTAAGAAGCTGTAATAAAGTTGTATTGCTCAAATATTGAGATGGACAAAGGATGAGTCTGCAGGATTGGCACGAACAAGATAGTGACAAGTCTATTAGGCCATTCAAAGTATCTTAAATTGTATTCTCAAGGAAATTGATAACTGTAGAACAAATGGTTACATGAATATGTTAGACTGATTTTTTTCTCATAGCTTTTTGAGGCTCTGAGGATGGAATATGAAGCTGGAGACATTTAGCATATCTCTCTGTAAAAGATAATAAACACTAAGCTATTGTAACTGGTAGAGATGGCCAGAAGATGCCAAACCTAGGGACAGTAGCAACAGGACTTGGTCACTACTGAGAATTGATGGTCAATGGGAGGAATACATTAGAATAATTCCAGACTTTTGGCTATGATATGCCACCAACTGAACAATGGAAATAAAGTGTGTTTGAGAACAAGGGGTTAAGACGAGATGATAAAGAGTTGAGTGATGAGCTTGTTAAATTTGAAACTGTTGAGAGGATGTCGTACAACCAATTGTGAGATGTTTGAACTAAATACAGAATTGAAAGTCTTCAGGATGTAGTGGAGAGTAAATCAATGAGAGTGAATAAACATATATAAGCAAAGAATTCAAGTGTGAGAATATCAGGGGACTGGCTTTCATTGTGGTATTTTTAAATACACACAAAAATATGCACATTAAAAATGAATAGCTAAAATCATCTATGTGCCTCAAATACATATCTAAACTTTTGTTTACAGAGACAAAGAGTAAGAAATCAAGCTATAATACTGTTGGGATTTTTGTTTGTTTGTTTTCACTGAATGACCTATTTTCAATTTTGGGCCTGTAACATATGCTTGCTCCGGCTCTATGCTGTGTGAAATTGCTCTTTGAGATAGCTAAGTGTCCTGCCATATTGCATAATTATAGGCATAAATTAATTTGGTACACTAAGTAAAGTCAGCTAACATAAGGCATCTGGGAATGAGACCATAAAGTTTGGCTCTTTCTTATTTCCTTGAAGATCCTCAGCTGTGCACATTTTTCTGTAGTTAATATAAATAACTAGAATCATTGCATATTTTTCTGGTAGCCACTAGTAGGCAATTGTCACAGCAAAAAAAGGTATTTAGAAAAGTTAGCTTATGGATTTGAAAAGAAAGAATAAAAGAAAAAGGGAGAATGTTCTTTATAAATTAATGTACTTGAAGGAGCTCCTTTGTTTTTTCTTCTTTTTCTTCAGTCAAATTTCTTTGTCCATCCACAAGACCTCACAGATGCAGAAATAACAGAATATGCCTACAGTCTGAGCAAATGTGCAATGGGATTGATGACTGCGGGGACAACTCAGATGAAGATCACTGTAGTGGTAAATGCGTTTAACGTGAAATAATTCAGTGATGGCTACAAGGTTCTCTGATGACTTGGGGTACAAACATTTTTAAAAATACATTTCTTACGTGGATGTCTGAGGGCATTATTTTCAGACATTTGATCTTCTGACAAGGTATAAAAATATTCCACCAGCATTTCATTTGCCTTATAGCTGTGCACCTTTATCCATAGTTCCCACTAACGACTTTATTCTAGAAAATATTAATCCTGGAGAAGCAATATAGAGATTTTAAAATGCTCCTTGTTTAAAGACTTAATTCTTTGAAGAAAGGGAGCTTATATAGATTGTATGTATATGCAATTCCTTTTTCTGAATTCTGAAGTTCAAAAACCTTTTAATGCAAAAGACTTACGTTTGCAGCAAAATCATTTGGAGACAAAGCTTGACCTGACCTAATTGGAGCCATTTAATATCATTCTCTAAAAAAATTCCACTTAGGATAAATATTTTTAAAATTTTTTGTAGATATCAGTGTTATTTACTTAAAGTAAACACACTTTCACTTTCCTAAAATCTAAACATTTCAGAATGTTTAAAAATTTGACCTTGAGAGCTTCAAATCGAGGATGGTAAACCCATGTTTTTCATAGTAGTTAGTAAAATTTTGGAAATATTACATGCTCAATAAGTGCGTTTTGATTCTGTGGAGCACTAATCATTTCTTGTATGCCTCTATAGGTAAGCTGACATATAAAGCAAGGCCTTGTAAAAAGGATGAGTTTGCTTGTAGTAATAAAAAATGCATCCCTATGGATCTCCAGTGTGATCGACTTGATGACTGTGGAGATGGTTCGGATGAGCAAGGATGCAGAATAGGTGAGCTTGTTTTCTGTTAAGCAAAGTACCAGGATACACAAGTCTAACTTCTGCTTGTACATGACTAAAATTTTCTGGATGGAAATATTGCTCTTCAAAATATGCTTTACTGATGTCCTTTTTCAAAAACCTTTGCCAAAGCAACCTTAGAATACTACTTAAGTTAATTTCAGACAGTATGAAATGGACAAGGTTGACTTTGTAATGAGTACCCTTGTTAAAGCAGAAGCTGAGAAATCAATATTCAAATACAGAAATTGATGTCAGCAATGTAATCTATATCATTTAGTAATTTATCTTAGACACATTTAGTGTTTTTAAATTCTATAAACAGTGATATTTAGTTGAATGGTTGTAAAAGTCTTAATTTAGTCAATATTTTTTAAAAAAAATAATCCATTGCCGAATCATTCTTACAGAAGATGTGATTACTTTTTTAGCTTGAGTGCCATGATACTTGAGTTATTACATCCTGATTGCAAATAGTTTATGTTTAACTAATGCTTGGTATTTGACTTTTTTGTATTAGATGAAAGTTATTAAATTTATGATCCTAAATTCAGTGTGCTTACAGAAGTCACACAATATTTCCTACTTTTGGATCTTTTCTTTTTTTTTCATTTATGCATCTAAAGTGTTCCTAACTTAGGGATGAAGCAATACCCACCAGAATACGGCTACATGTGTCTAAACCGTGGTATCATGCCACTGACCTATTTTAACTAATTGTAAAATATTCAAGTCAGTGGGGACAAATAATAGTTACAATTATAATAAAGTTCTCATATTTGTCAAAAATTTGATTTAAGTAACTTAGAGATAATATAATGTTATCCTTATAATAATGTCCCTCTCATTTATTTAAAAGAGAAGGTTTTCTAAAATGTTTTCCTGAATGGGAGATAAAGCAGTAAAATTGCAACTGCTCTCCTGGAAATTACAAGTAACTTTTTGTCCGTCCCAGAATGTTGCAGCTTGTAAACAACCATTCTGAGCACATGACACACTCAAATGTTACTCTTCATATGTCTGTCCAGCATAAAAAAATGAAATTTAAACTGCTGATTTAGCCGACTTGCTTGAGTAACTTAGCAGTAGCCTTGATTGAGTTTACAAATATTAAGCGTAGGTTAGCAATAAATGCCTCAATTTCTAAGTAGCTTATAGGAAATGCTTTGGCTCTCAGAGAAGGATGTAGTACTCATATATGGTGCTATAATAAAGATAGCCTGTCATTAGAATCATTGACTCCTGACTTACTTTAAAAAAGTATATTATAGCTTAAGAGCAACCCTAAATATCAGCTGTTAGCAGCTTGGTCTAATCTGTATTTAATGTTAATGAGTTCAGTTTTTATACTTCTATACATTTGTAAGACGTGGGGCTTATATGGAGAGAAGACTATAACCTTATAAACTCAAAAAGAGTTATCTATGGAGTAATCAATACCATTTCAAATATTTTTAAAAAGTAAACTCCACACTTCAGGAATTAGAATTAGAATTATATTAGTTTTGATCATATTTTTAAATCCCAGGTCCTACTGAATATACCTGTGAAGATAATGTGAATCCATGTGGAGACGATGCATATTGTAATCAAATAAAAACATCTGTTTTCTGTCGCTGTAAGCCTGGATTTCAGAGAAACATGAAAAACAGACAATGCGAAGGTAGAGTACTTTTCCTCAACAGCTTGCTCGTAAATCTTTGGGTTATGAAAAGACTCCCAAGACTTCTAAATTGTGAAATCACAAGGGATTGATTTTCATCAAAATGATGTGTATCTATGGGATACCATTTCACTTATGAGAATGAAAGTCTGTGGGGTCAAGAGCTTGTTTGTTTGTGGAGCTAAGCTAACCACAACAGAGGCTACAAAGCTTTTTCTATAGCAAATTCAGAGCTGCAGGAATTTCAATTCTATTGCTACAATACTGTTTTGAAATGCAAATAATGAAATTGCTGGTTCAGGAACTATTGGAGAATTAGTCTTGCTTCATGAAAAAAAATATATGTTTATGATTACCCATTTCTCTTGAGTGTGGCATTTGCAATACTGAAATAGGTAAATCATATTTGGAGAGTCATGGGCTTTTATCCTAAAAACATGTTTTAAATAGATCATAATGTGTCTTTAAAAATTCAAAGTCAGGATCTACATAAATCTGTCAACTTACTTGAGATCATTTAAAAATTGAGCATGTAGGATAGCCAAAATCTTATAGTAAGTAAGTAAATATAATCTACGTCAGTGTTCTAACTATAGAACCATGAAATACAGACCCATATGCACTTTCTGCAAGTTTCTCCAATAAAACTGCTATTTGTATTCATATTCACATTATTGTAAGTGCAGCCAAACTTAAAATAACTAAGTCTGGCTTATCCAGGCTAAATTCAAGCCTTCAAATGCTTTTACCTACCAGCTTGCTTTTGTTATGTCTCTCTGTGATATTTTGGGGCTAAGAAAAATGATTTTACTTTGTGTTAATCAAAATGGAATTATTTAAATCAATTGGTTCTACTCACCCAAAAGGGGGATAAGTGTAGTCATGTCATGTTTATCTACATTTTGAGTTATATGTGTATTTGGATTATTCGTGACATTTGATTTTTCCATTACCGTGAGATTGAAAGCTGACAATCTAGGTTTCCTGTATTTTAGTTAACAAACGAATTATCTTTCAAACTATGGTATTTATTTTTCCACGGCTCTATCAATTACATACGAACACACACACATATACAATTCTTTCCAGATTTTAATTTCAATAACATTTATTTTCTAATATTTATTTGTGAATGTTTTTTTTCTGTATGTATGTACTAAATTTAGAAATTATATTCTTCAACTTTTCTTAATTTTTAATTGTATTCCACAGCAAATATAACCTGCACACTACATTCTTTATTTTAAATTGCTATGAAACTGTTTCTTCATATTATTTTGTAGGACAAATGAGTAACTTCTGAACTCTAATAAAATGTTCATCTATTTTTAATAAATAAATTTTGATATTAAGGAAAATAGCTCTATTTCAGTGTCAGAGAAGGGTAAGACATAACTTGGATTCTATAATCCAAAAATTTAAATGTGTTTGTACCCTTCACTTATGTATCTGAAAAAACGCATAAGAAATTGCTATTTGATGTTAAAGCCCAAACACTTCAATCAGAATATCTAAAAGGAAAAAAGTAAAGAGGAATGGTGGAAGAAAGTAGAAGGGGATTAACAGTTGCTGAGTGCCAGGTACTGTTTTGGGTACTAGGCATGTGTGGAATTCCTCCATCCCCTTCAAAACCTCATGATCCAGGCTTTCTAGAGATGAGGAGAAAATGATGGTTTGGGCCAGTATGGAGACAAGTGAGGAAGTTGAGGTTTTATCAAATCATGCAGAATATTGCTTATTTGGATTCTGTACCAAAGGGAAACCATAGTGACAAATAACTGCCTGTTCAAAGTTACAGATGCTGAACAAATCAGAAATATTTGTTGTAACTCTGATGGTTAAGTACTGACAAGATGCATTCCGCTTCATTCCTGTAAAATATTTATTAAAAACAACTAAATACACTTTTCTGCATCTCTTTACTCTACATTTCAATCAAATAGCAATGTATTGTCATGAAAATACTTATGTGTTCTCAGGCAAAGTATCACAGTAAAGTCAACAAAATTAGAAAACCTGAGTGTAAGCCCTGACGTTGTGATTTACAAGTGTCACTACCACTGAGCCTTAGAACGTTGTTGCGTGCTACGCAAAAGATAGTTATTCGTACTGTGCTAATTCTTAAGTTCTCTTATTCAAGGGAAGGATTTATCTCACAGATTTATTAAGTAATTAGGAGATTATAAGTGATAAAATGAGGCAGGGGAAATATGCTGGTTAAACACAAAAGTAGAGGAGGAAAAGAGAGGAAGATTAGACAGTTCCCCAGAATAATCTGTCCTCAATCCTGGCTCTTCATAAGCCCTTAAAATTAGAGTCATGTGCCAAACTACATGACTCTAGTTAAATCACATGAATACTGCCTGTGATTTATTTATTTATGCTAGTGATTTAGAGTTATATATTCATATATAGGCATGCAGTTTTTTGCTTGCTTAATTCACGTAATCTCAATACAGCCCTTCTTGTTACACAGTCACTTCGTATATATGAGTCCAGAAGTGTGTTAGAGATGCACCCAAATCTTTGTTCTCTGCCAGTCATTGTGCAAAATCTGGCAATAAAAAAGGAATGTATCATAATTTATGTCCTCAAGGGACTGACATGCAAGTAGAAGATATGAATATGTAACCACATTCCTGAAATATAAGCAACAATGTAAGAAAGAAATACCAGCAGAGCAAAGACTGGAGGAACTAGTGATGAATCATCACTCTCATATATCCTGGAGACCAAAGAAGGCTTTATTTCAGGTGGATCTTGAAAGATGAGTAGAAATTCTGTATGGAAACGTGGGCAAGGGCATTACAGGATGAAAGAATAGCCCATGACATCTGCAAAGGCATGGAGGTAGGTCATAACAAACAGCCTAAAAGAAAACCTCAAGGCAGATCTATTTGCATGAATGGAAATCTATACAACAAACCCCAATGGGGATACAAGTTTATCTAGTAGCAAACCTGTGCTTGTATCCTTGAACTTAAAAGGTAAAAAAATAAGTAACCATTTTAAAACAGAAAAAAGGAAGCCCCAGCGAAGTTTGAAATTGATGTTTTAATATTCTAAATGGATTAATAAAAGCAATGGCAACTGATGAATCTTCTAGCACAAACACTGAAAAATGATTATACTTTCACAAATATGGCACAGCAAGTCACAGATTAAAAATGTGAAAGGACAATAAACACTAGTAATATGTTAAAGAAAAATAATTTTGCTTTTTTGAAATGTGGTAAGAATAGGAGTATGAACTGGGGGTATGATGATGCTATTTTGAGCTCTTCTTTTCTAGACCTCAATGAATGTTTGGTGTTTGGCACATGTTCCCATCAATGTATAAATGTGGAAGGATCATATAAATGTGTGTGTGACCAGAATTTTCAAGAAAGAAATAACACCTGCATAGCAAAAGGTAAGATTATAACCACTATCGCAAATACTATTACAATTTTGTTGTAAACATTTTATGGAGAAAACTGTTTGCTGTTTCATTTCAGCAACAGCTTCATTTCTCATAAAATAAAAATATTTTTAATGATGATTAATTTGGCCAATTGGTTAGTTAATATCATTTCAGTGACAGCTTCATTTCTCATAAAATAAAAATATGTTTAATGATGATTAATTTGGCCAATTGGTTAGTTAATATTAATGAATTTAATATTATATGGCTTATGGAAATGATTATGAAATACATGGTTACTGTTAAAATCACATAGTGTTCAAAACAATTTTTCAAAAGGGGTAAAAGTTTAAAAACCAGTGTGATAGAATGTGAAGTATCTCTCTTGATGGTCTGCTCTAAGGGAATATGATAAAAATTATACCCCAGGATAAAAATAAAAGGTTAAACATTAGCATTATAAGGAGAAAGGAATTTTGAGTAAGGATTTTAAGGGTTTTAAAACAAGATCTTTCTTTCAAATTTAGAACTCCTCCACCTACTAATATTGTTTTTTAAAAAGATTGAATGATAGGCCAGGTGCAGTGGCTCACACCTGTAATCCTAGGACCTTGGAAGGCCTAGGACCTAATCCTAGGACCTAGGTCAGGAGTTCAAGAACAGCCTGACCGACATGGTGAAACCCCGTCTCTATTAAAAATACAGAAATTAGCCAGGCATGGTGGTGTGCACCTGTAGTCCCAGCTACTTGGGAGGCTGATGCAGAAGAATCGCTTCAACCCAGGAGGCAGAGGTTGCAGTGAACCAGGATTGCGCCACTGCACTCCAGCCTGGGTGACAGAGCAAGATTCCATCTCAAAAAAAGAGAAACAAGCAAACAAAAAAAAAGAAAAAAGAAAAAAAGATTAAATGATAAACTATGGTTCTGGGCAATTGTAGGTATAGATTTTAATATTCATATGTTTATGCTAAATAATGTTGTAACTTCAGTATTGTTAGCTACAAGGTATGATTGGACATTATTATTATAATAAGATTGTTATTACAAGAAGAAAAGGATGACGTAATGGATCAACTGTGGGCTATAGCATTAGATATACTTGGATTTGAATCCCAGCACAGCACCTTTTAGACCGTGTGGTCTCGAGGAATTCACTAAAGTGTCTGAGCCTCAGTTCAGTTTCCATAGTTATAAGAAGTGAGGATAAACTGTGAAAGGCTTAACATAGCGTCTGACACATAATGAGCATTCGCTTATTATATAATGTTAATGAGATCTATTAACATTACAGAGCTGAAAGGCATCTCATGGGGTATTATTATTATTATTTATTTGCAGAAACTGTATCTGTAATCCAACCTCTCTTTAGGGCTTCATTAATATTTTAACTGATATTTTTGGCATTTGCTTTAGGGTTTTACTTGTTAGTATGAAAATGACATTAGTATTCTATTGTAGATGTCAAAAATTTCGAATGTTTCACTTAGCAGGTTTCTAGATAATTTAGAGATTATAGAACTTTAATGTAATAAATACTGATATCAGTTTATGCTAAAAGTTAATAAGTACTTAAGATGTATAAACACAGTAAGAGGAAAATTCTTCATATCTTAATTTTTATTTCTTAGCCTAAAGTAATGATCACTCAGGTTCATAAATTAAGTACTCAGAAACTTTAGAAACTTAATGAATATACAACATAGCACCTGGACCTTGACAATTGATGCATTATAACCTACTGTATTGTGACTTATCAAATTATAATCTCTCTTCATAAAAAGGACATCTATATGTACGTAATTTCTAGCCATAAGGAAAGATTGGCCCTAGAAAACCTCTACCAATAATTATTATAAATGTTTAGATAAGTGGATATCAGAAATAATAAGCCATAAAGACTAAAAGATAATATAAAGCTGGTTGATTTTTGAGGAAAAACTGTATTAAGAATAATAATTCAAGATCATTTAAAAGTACAATTATTGCTTTTAACATTAGTTGAAATTTACTTTATTTTTGTATTTTATTATAATAATCTCCAGGCTCTGAAGATCAAGTTCTCTACATTGCTAATGACACTGATATCCTGGGTTTTATATATCCATTCAACTACAGTGGCGATCATCAACAAATTTCTCATATTGAACATAATTCAAGAATAACAGGGATGGATGTATATTATCAGAGAGATATGATTATTTGGAGTACTCAGTTTAATCCAGGCGGAATTTTCTACAAAAGGATCCATGGCAGAGAAAAAAGACAAGCAAACAGTGGCTTGATTGTAAGTAAATACCATTGTATATTTGAAAGTCTATACCTTTCCACCAGCTGCTTTTTAAACAAAATGTATCTATTGTAATATCTAATTATACTAATTAATATATTCAATTATTTTCCCAATATTTTCCTTGTATGGAAATAATGTATTTCTCTGCTCATTCATTCTCATAGCTATACATGACTTATTTTAGTTATACGCTTTTATGTTTTTGCTTTAATGTATTTGACTTATATGTAGTATAAGAATGCTAATGAATGATATCTAACATCTCCAGAACATCTGCTTCATAGTGCTTTACAATTATTATGAATATAAGCTTTTTTATCATGAGATGAGACTGGGAAACATCACATTATTTTTACATTAGAAAGTAGTGTAATGCAGGGATAATTGTTTCTCTTCTTACATTATCATAAATATACTTCTACTCTAGGGCAGGACATCAACTCAATGGTGTAACCATTTCTTCTGACTCCTGATAACTGTATTTCAGGAAACATCCAAAACAGAAATATTGTGCACTTGTGTATGATGGACATGTTGATTATCATGGTTTTTGAGAAAAATAAACTGGAACATGTTTCAATTTATGGTTGTAAATTATCCCATTTTGTTTTAGGGCATGTCAAGTTATTGTGTGTTTTATATTTTTAAGTAACCTGGAAGGAAAATGACAGATAAATATGTATTTTTATAGGGCCTGGCCCATTCCTGTACAACCAAAAAGTCAAGCGCTGTCCCAGCAGGATGTAATTGAAGCTTTGTGTTTAACAAAAATTAGAGGTTCCTATCTAGAAGTCCTCCCTACTTTTTCTACTAGCATCTACCATAAACACTTGAACTACATGAATCCATTTGATGCAAATCTGGAACATATTTTAATTTTATCAGCAGTAGATGGCAATATGCTGGTTTTAAAATCAGCTATTGTAGTTTTCAAATTCAGATTTAGATTAACTTAGATGAAACCTTTGAGTAAAAATCCATGTATACCAGAATTGTTCAATTCCTATTTCCTCGAACACAATAGCTACCATTAACTTTCGTTAGCTCTAAAACAGAAATCTTCCTGTTGAAAACATTGCTTCTATGGTAACATGCCATCTGTTGTTAATGAATGAATAAAGAGTATATACTGTGGAGTTATATTGGCTGAGTTTGAATCTTATTCTTGTTGCTTACTGGCCTCTTAGCTTCTTGGCACTCTATTTCAAGAGGTTCTAGTGATGATTCAGTTTACATATTAGTATATTAACTATATACTAAAATTAATTGTATATAATTACATGTAACTAATAAATGATATACATAATTATATGTATTTTATATACTAATGTTTAACTGTCTAGGTACATAGGAAGTACTATTTAGATGCTTGCTCTTAACAGTAGGATGATTCTGTTGATGATGGTGATGACATTAATAACGATAACTGGCAAAATGTTCTCTGCTTCATATTAGCACATTAAACATTATTTGCAAATTACATATCTGCATTTTATAATTGATAAAGATAGACACATCTTTAATTTTGCATAATTTTTCAAGAAAAGTCTTTGTTTTTATTTAGCTTTGTGCTTTGGGGAAATTGATTGTCCTTCAGTTCAGGGGTCTCCAATCCTCAGGCCACAGACCAGTATCAGTCTGTGGCCATCAGGAACCTGATTGCACAACAGGAGGTGAGCAGCTAGTGAGAGAGCATTACCATCTGAGCTCTGCACCCTGTCAGAGCAGTGGTGACATTGCATTTTCACAGGAGCGCAAACCCTATTGTGAGCTGTGCATGGGAGGAATCTGTGAACTGTGGATGCGAGGGATCTAGATTGCTGAGTTCCTTGTGAGAATCTAATCCCCCACCCACCCCATTCATAGAAAAGTTGTCTTCCATGAAACTGGTCCCTGGTGCCAGAAAGGTTGGGGACCGCTTTTCTAGTGAACAGAATTCACAAAATTTATTGTAGATTTTAAGCCAAATTCACTCAATGTTTGGTAACTAAGTTTTCATTCTTATACACAGAAATGTATTTATGTATTTTACTTGAATATTTATTTATATGTGCATATGTTTACATATTTTATCTTTATTAATGTGTTATAGAATCTTTCACATTCAATGGCAAAGCTTGATTAGACTTATTTGAATAGGATATAAAACTTTATTTATTCTTTTAATGATAGTAATAACTTGTGTTATATCATCCAGACTTCCTGTGTTTTCCTTTTGTTTTCACCTCTCTATTTAAATCTCTCATGACTGACAGCACTCACAAAGAAGAAAAATGGGTAACAGTAGGAGTGCATTTTCTACTAAGGAGTCCATCATAACTAACTAAATGCCATAATTATAAGTTTAGAACCTCTGAGCCATGAATTTTAGCACTATAAGCCAAATTTCCTAACAATTCTAGCCAATACATTATTTTAAAAAATACTTTAGAGCTACATTGATAAAAGCAACTATTTAACTTTGCTTCCTAAATCTTTTTGTATTCCTGGTATTTCAATATTATAAAGACAGACTAAATCTATTATTACCACCTTAGTGAGTAATGTGAATTGTAGAGCAATTAACTTGAAAGATATATCACATCTCTGAGTCTCAGCTTACTCATCTGAAAACAACTATAATATTGAAGTACACAATTTCTACAACTCCTTTGAGATAATAAATATATTTGATTTCCAAAAGATGTATGTCATATCATATATCTATCCAATTATTATCTGGACAATTTGTGTTTATTCCTCTGAAATCTGTCTTATGTATTAATAATTGATTTTCTATCTTATGAATTACTCTGCCATGTAAACATTGGTTCTTCTAACAGTAACAGGCTAGTCATCCTTTAGTTTAATGAACATGCAATCTAATTCATCTTGTAAATTTTGACACAAATATTAAATAATACTGATTGAGACTTCCCCACGCCTTGAAAAATAAAACTCAAGATTTTTTCCCTAGGCTGATTATGGCACATTGATTTCTATCTCTGAATCAATAGACAAGGGAGAGAATAATCCACAAATCAAGCTATGAATACATTAGTTGTAACTCCATTATCAGTGAACCAAATGGAAGAAGTTAGCCATGTGGTAACAGGATGTTTTAAAAGCATATTTGCAGATACTAAAAATATTGGAATAGTTCAATTTCCATAAAGAGTATAAAATCCGTTGCATCAAAAACCAGAAGAATGTTATTCAGACAACTAAATGTTAAATGAAGTCCATTCCAAAAAAATGGTTATTTTTCCGTATATGATCCTGTTTCATTATTATTATGATGATTTTGGAAATTGTGAAGGGAATAGTCTTCTGTAATCTATGAAAATGGTTAGAATACTAATAATTATTATAAACTTAAATTTCAAATGCAGACCAAGTTGTTTATAATTAGAAATACTTATGATTTTCTAACCTTCTGGGCTATACAAAAGGAATGGATTTTTTCCTTTAAGAAAATAAATAATTTAAAACTTAAAAGAGTGACATGATTTAATCTGTACATAAGGCATAATGAAACTTTCGAATTTTAATTTTAGTACCCAAAACAGAATATAACAGCATCATGCAACAAATGTACATGCTCTTGGACAATTTATCATTTTTAGTATGAGATGCTATACGAAAAAGTATATGAGGGGAAACATTAAAAAGTAGGTTAATGTTTGGAAAAATGCAAATAACTCTAAAAGTTCAGATTAAATTTTTACCACTAAAAGTCTAAATATTCCTAAGCAAAACAAATACTCAGATTTATCTGATCTACTTGACTTTGAAAAGTAAATATAAGATATCATTTCTGGTATGTTCTCATTTTTGTAAATAGAATATTCAGGATAAACATGCTTATTATTTTGCTGATTAATAATCATATCTTTTTCTCAAAAAGTTGATTAGGCCATTTTGTTTTCCCAAATCACTTTTAGCAACATATCTATTTAAGTTATTCTTAACAGGTATCAATTTTTAATTGAGGTATAAATCTCATACCCAATATATGAGTCTCTGTGTATCACAAGCATACACACACACACACACACACACAAGTGCATAGGTGTGCATATGCACTCACAAATAAGCGTGTGTGTGTGTGTGTACAAAACCACTTAAAAGTCTTGTTTCAGAACATTTGGATACTGCTAAAAATTGATAGTCATCTGAGTTCATTCAAACCAGAGTTACAATCATTTATTATGATTACGTGGAAAAAATCTAAAGCTATCAGAGCATTACATCATTACCATTTGTGGTTTTATTGTTGTTAATTGCACAAGACAGGCACTCAATAATACATATTGACTCTGGTAAATGATAATGTAACAGTTATGATCTAGTCAAAATTTTACTAAACAAGTCAAAGAGGTATAAATTTTACACTTTGCTATAATGGATTTTTAGTTCCTTTATTAAACAATATTTACTCATTAAAAATACACCAGTGATAATTATTATATGAGTCTACAGTAAATAATGTTGAGGATTTTTTAATGATTGCCATTCTAACTGGTGTGAGATGGTATCTCATTGTGGTTTTGATTTGCATTTCTCTGATGGCGAGTGATGATGAGCATTTTTTCATGTGTCTGTTGGCTGTATGAATGTCTTCTTTTGAGAAATGTCTGTTCATATCCTTTCCCCACTTTTTGATGGGGTTGTTTGTTTTTTTCTTGTATATTTGTTTGAGTTCTTTGTAGATTCTGGAAATTAGCCCTTTGTCAGATGAGTAGATTGCAAAAATTTTCTCCCATTCTGTAGGTTGCCTGTTCACTCTGATGGTAGTTTTTTTTTGCTGTGCAGAAGATCTTTAGTTTAATTAGATCCCATTTGTCAATTTCGGCTTTTGCTGCTGTTGCTTTTGGTGTTTTAGACATGAAGTCCTTGCCCATGCCTATGTCCTGAATGGTACTACCTAGATTTTCTTCTAGGGTTTTTATGGTATTAGGTCTAACATTTAAGTCTCTAATCCATCTTGAATTAATCTTCGTCTAAGGAGTAAGGAAAGGATCCAGTTTCAGCTTTCTACTTATGGCTAGCCAATTTTCCCAGCACCATTTATTAAATAGGGAATCCTTTCCCCATTTCTTGTTTTTGTCAGGTTTGTCAAATATCAGATGGTTGTAGATGTGCGGCATTATTTCTGAAGGCTCCGTTCTGTTCCATTGGTCTATATCTCTGTTTTGGTACCAGTACCATGCTGTTTTGGTTACTGTAGCCTTGTAGTATAGTTTGAAGTCAGGTAGCGTGACGCCTCCGGCTTTGTCCTTTTGACTTAGGATTGTCTTGGCAATACGGGCTCTTTTTTGGTTCCATATGAACTTTAAAGCAGTTTTTTCCAATTCGGTGAAGAAACTCATTGGTAGCTTGATGGGGATGGCATTGAATCTATAAATTACCTTGGGCAGTATAAGAGGACACAAACAAATGGAAGAACATACCATGCTCATGGATAGGCAGAATCAATATTGTGAAAATAAACAGGTTTTCAAGGTTAGAAGAAAAGGTACATAAACTAATGTGCGGCATTAATCCAGACAAGGGATGATAACCTGAACGAAGACAACGCTTACTTTCTCATTAAGAGGAAAAGAGTTGGGAGACAGTAGATGGGGCTCCAAAATGCTGTGCTAGTCTAGGTGTGAATGTTCTAAAGAATCTTAAATATTCTAATACTGAGGAAGGGGTTGGTTCTTATGGGTACTTTCACTTTCCAAATTACAATTCGTTCTCAAAGCTTTAGGCTCAGTTCGAATAACTGACTTTCCTATTAACAGGAAGTTCACTGAAAAGATTCTGTTCTCTTTTTAAAATGCTTTGGTCTCTTAGCTGGGCCTGACTTAAGCTTAACGGCTCAAGATTAAAGTTCCTATTAGTGCCTCCTTTCTATGGTGTAGAGGCTTGCAAGACCAGGTTGAGCCGGTATGCCATTTGAGCTTTGAGTGTTCTCTTAGTGAGTCTCTGAAAGTAGCAGCATGGTGGGCAGGATATTGAATGGCAGAAAAACATATTATACCAGGAGACGTCTAGTTTTCAGAGTCAGATCCACAAAGCTAAAAACCATGGTTCCTGTGCTCTCTAAATTGCAGATTAGGGAAAACTGCTTAATCTCATTTTGTTGGCGCTTGCAAATTTGGATGAATAATATTAATCTCAAAGGGTTGTGTGAGCATTTGTTGAAAGGATATATATTCACATATTAGATAAAATAATATGTCATAGCAACATCTCTGGGATTAAAACATTACACATGTTTACTGTGTGTGATTTCTCTTGCCAGCCCTCCTGTAAAAAAATCTAATAGAAACAGGAAAAATAAATCTCCAAAGGCTTTCCCTTTGCACATGCTGCTCCCCCTTTGCATATGCTGTTCCCCCTTGCTGCTTCCCCTTTGTATATGCTGTTCCTTTGTATATGCTGCTTCCCCTTGCTGCTTCCCTGTCTCATCTACTTAGTTTCTTGATTTCTTCTGATCTCAGCTTAGACATCAATTCCTTCAAGAAATTTTCTTAAAGGCTAAACTCTATGGTCTTTCTGTGAGTTCCAGTAGCCTCTGTGTTTCATTAAATTGACCTGTAATAACTTGTTTCCTTTTCAGAATCACACATTACACTGTGAGTTAATTGAAAACAGAAAACGTTTCTGACATCACCGTTTCCTTTCTTAGTGCGGAACATAGTGACAGACTTATTGTAAACATCAAAACATATTCACTGATGAACTGACTCATGGGATGAAGCTACCCTAGAAGACAAATGATAAAAATAATCCCTCATGTCATCAAATATGACAGGCTTATATCTATAGTGCATAATTGTTTTATAAGTTACTTGATAGTCTGTGGTTCTAATATTGATTACAAAACATAGTATCTTTGGATTACTGTCGGGTACTTCTAACTCTGTAAGTAGAGACACTCATTAAGTTAGAGACATTACTTACTTATTGGAACCAGGGAGAGTAAGGCATACAGGTATAATTCTGATAAGTCTAGTTCCAATTGAAATTATAATGGTTCCTCAAGCAGGTTACTAGAGGGCTTTGAAAGTATCAATGAGAGGATAAGCAGGTTTTCACTTAATTTGACTACCTAGTTTTTAGACACAGATTGAATCGGTCTTAATTGGCCCCGTTGACTTAATGTTATTATCATTTAATCACAAATAACTTCAGATATTGGTTGACCTCATATTTAACACCTAGATTTAAATTCAAAATGTCATGCTCACTTGTTTATTTTTATTTATACTAGTAATCCTTGTTCTAGAATAGCAAGAAGTGCAGCTATGTTTGTTCTTTAACAACTTACTTGAAGAATACTCAATTTTACTTTTACCATTATTTATCTTTGCCTCTCCTCCCTGGGCTGCTGCTGTTAAAATTAATTTGCATTTCAGACCTCAGGATTTTATACTGCTATTAGAGTTATGAAATGTTTTTACTCAGCACAACTAAGAACTGATGTTTTACCTCCCACTAATGGACCTTTAATTAGGCACTGTAATGAAGCATTCTGTCATTCCTTCTTTTATAGACAGAAGATTTTGTATATGCAAGATACAATTTTGACAGAACACCAGGTCTGCTGAACCTTGTCGGCTTACATCTAATAGATCCCAAATTTATTATGCTTTTGTCAGCTGTTGAATTTGTCATTTTAATGACATTGTCCACAGACTTATTATGCTGCTAAAAAAACAGCATCACCATACTGCAAGAATGTTTGTTGACATCTTGATCAACAACTCCTGGGGTCCAATTCTGACTATAATATTACTACTTCGGGACCTTGAGCAAGTTATTTAACCTCTGTCTAAGGATTAATTGGTTAATTTTAATAAGTGCTTTGCAGTAAAAGGTGGGAAGCGCTCTGACTACTAATAGTGATAATAAAATTATAATGCAGCTCTTTATAAAGCATCAGGCTACCTCAGACTGTGATTCTATTAAGTTGTCAATTAAAACATAAGCTAACTGAATTTATTCTTTGGAAGGATCCAAACTGCTCTACAAACTATGGCCACATGGTATTTTTAAACTTAGTTTAAAAAGAGCTAAGAATACTGTTGTTTCAACTAAAGAAATATAAAAACAAGGGGAGAAAATGACATGTTCTATGCTGCTCTACCAATTGGGAACCAAAAGACAGAGGAGAAAATATTAGCTCTAGTTGAACTACATATAGCTACAAGATTGTTGAACACTCATTAAATGTAATTTTACATTTAATGTAAAATGATTTTAAATTGATTGTTCTTTTGTTAACATTTATTCAAATCATTTATTTTTATTTATGTATTTATTTGTGTGATTGTTCCTTTGGCAAGTGCAATTGTTGGCTGTAGTCTCAAAAAGATCCCAGACAAATAAGGGTAATGTACATAATCAACAGGTAAAAATGATCAGAGTCGGAAGAGGAGGGAGAGGTTGATTCAAACTGAGAATTTGAACAATTTCTAAAAGAAAATGGTATTTAAGTTGGGCAGAGTCAGGGAAGCTAGCTCTATATAGGGAAGGGCAATTGGTGTGGTTTTACTAGAATAAAGGAGAGCTTGCAGACCTAGGATGGGTAGTAATAGGGGTCTTCATTAAGTGGGATAGTAGTGTTGTCCTTCATTGGCATGGAATCATTTGGGGTCTGACAATGGTGGAACAGAAAGCAAACACACATGAGTTCGTGGGTGGAAGCTGTGTTGGGATACTCTGCTGTGTTGAGAGGAGGGGAATGAGGGTGGTGGAGATGTGAGCAATGCATGAGAAAGGATAAGGTAGTGTTATAAAACACTATAGGGATGTAGGGATGTCACCAGATTGTATTTTCATATAAACTCTGGCCTGTGGTGCACATCATTTAAGAAATAAGTGAGGCAATGTGAAAAGGAACATTGGCCAAGGGGAGGGTCATCTACATATGTCAAGGAAAGGCTAGCCTAATACAGAAAGAATAAACATTTGGAAAATAAATCAGCTACTTGAAAGTAAATGTTTTCTTGCTTCTGCAGAAGTGGTCCCTCTGTACCATCAGAGGCAAGATA
Organism: Piliocolobus tephrosceles; assembly: GCF_002776525.5. Taxonomy (NCBI): domain Eukaryota; kingdom Metazoa; phylum Chordata; class Mammalia; order Primates; family Cercopithecidae; genus Piliocolobus; species Piliocolobus tephrosceles. Next base: position 25,932,020 of record NC_045444.1, on the reverse strand, counting down.
CTAAGTATTACGCTTGATTCTCAAATAAGCCAATGATTATAGCTTGACTCTGTGCTGTCCCACGTAGTTCCTAAAATGACCAAAGACCTAGGCCACTCTCTGTGAAAGTTCAATGATATTTAATGTAACTTTTGGGGGTGTGACCTGTGACCTGAGCCCTGAAGCTAGATGGCCTGGTTTGAATCTTGGCTCTAGCAAATGCTGAATACGTGATATTCAGAAGTCTATTTATTTTTTTCTGGTGTTCTCTTCTGTAGTGAGAGTAAAAACAATATCTAGTTTATTGACAGGATTAAATAAATTAATAAAATAATGCAAAAAAGGAATTAATTACAAGTGTCCTTGGGTGTAGAAAAACCTCAATAAATGTATGATAGAAAGCAATTTTATTGTGAATAAAATGAACTATGACTGACCTTTTGAGAATGGATACTAAGGGGCAAAGAAAGGGAGCATGGAGATCCATTAGTAACAATCCAGGCAAGAGATATTTGTAGAATGGAGTGGTGAGAAGTATTCAGATGCTGAGTATATTTAAAGGTAAAATTGAGAGTGAAAACAGGAGATTAAAAAAAGGGGGATCAAAAAATTCAATTATTTTGGTCTGGACAGTGAGTACATTTTCTTTTAAAGAGCTAGAAATGACTATAGTACAGATTGAACATCTCTAATTGGAAAGTCTGAAATGTAAAATATTCTAATATCTGACACTTCTGAGTGCCAACATGATGCCACAGTGGAAAATTTCACACCTGATCTCCAGTAACGAGGGCAGAAGATTAGTAAAAAATATATATAAAATTACCTTCAGGCAGTGTGTATAAAGTGTATATGAAATAGGAATTTTGTATTTAGACTTTTTTCCATCCCCAAGATACCTCATACAGATGGACATATTCTAAAATTCAAAAAAATCTGCAATCCAAAATACTTCTGGTCTCAAGCATTTCAGATAAGGGAAACTCAACTTGTTGAAAAATCTTGGGGTAGAAACAAATCAGTTTACATTAGAATGATAGCAAGCTGTCAAACAGACAATTATGTATAAAAACTTGGAATTCAGGAGATAGGTTAAGCTGGATATGTAAATTTACAGTCATTAATATTTGGATGATATTTTTAAAAAACCTATGCAATTGGGTGAAATTTGCGGAGGCAGTAGGTCTCAATTTTGGTTGCATGTGTGAAACATCGGAAAGATTTAAATAATATAGATAACACAACACAGGCTAGAGGAATGAAAATCTTTGTAGACAATGTTTTAAGAAGGATGAAATGATTAACTGCTGAAAGTAGATGTAAAATAATAATTGAGATTTGATCATTACATATGGCAACATGGAGGACATTAACTAAAATCAATTAACTTGACTTTCATAAAAGATGTTTCCGCAGAACAGCAAAGACAAAAACTTGACAGAGGTGGGATCAAAGAAAAAATATAAATAGAATAATTGTGGATAACAACTATATTTTCAAGTAAGTCTTCTGTTAAAAAAGCGAGAGAGGGAGAGAGCAGAAAAATAAGGTTATTAGAAGAAAGATATGGGGCACAAGTGAAGGTTTTTCCAGAAAGAACTTGGCAGACAGGAAAGTAGTCATAAAGCAGGAGAAAGAGGGGACAGCTGTGGGAGATGTGTTTATGAGTAGCCAAGAGGGGTCTGGACATGAGATGGATAGCATAGGATTAGATGTAGCCTGGGGTTTCTAGTAACAAGAAGAAAGACAAATTCATGGGCATAGGAGAAAGAAGCTGGGGGGATGTGCTAATGTGAGTTTGCGGCAGCTCTCTTTAGATGGTTTCTATTCATATCAATAAAATATAAAACAAGTTTCTCAGCTGAGGGTAAAGTTGGGGAGAAAGCATCGGAGGTTTCATGAGAAGAAGGAGGTGTGACACAGACATCTAGGGGAGTGGGAGAGTCAGTGGATTAGGGAACTGCATAGAAAGGCTTAGTAAGTGCCCATTTGAAATTAGTCATAGAATTAAAATAAGACCAAGCAATATAATTATGTGTTTTTCTTCAGTTGCATTCATCTATGGGATGTCAGTTCAGGAGAGATGGAGAATTGGATTTAACTATGGTTATGGTTTGCTAAGAAGTGCAAAAGAGGGGAAGAGAGAGGAAGGGAGATGAGGGTGTACACAGGGAATGGTTATAATAATGGATCATGGAATCAAAGCTGAGGGAGGAAGAAAGATAAAATCTTTACAATAAGAGAAAGGTGAAGAATGGGTAAATAATTGTTAGAGTGACAGAGACTGAACCTGAAAAATAGGGGATGGCTAAAATTAAGATAATAGAAGGAGTGGATACAGGAAATCAGAAGATTAATGTAAACATCAAAGCATGCTTCCCAACTGGCTTCTGGGTGCTGCTTTTACTTACAGTACTGACATCTGTCTCCGGTGTATTCCGGCTGGCAGTGGCAGTAAGGCTGGTTTCCAGCAGTCACAATGCAGGTTCCTCCATTTTGACAAAAATCCTCACAGACTGTCTTACCACAGTTTGGCCCAGTGAAACCTAGTGCACAGCTGCAGGTGGGTCTCCCTGTTGGAAACAATAAGTAATAAAAATCAAATTATTTGACTGAAATAGTTTATTTTCAAGGAATTTTCGTGGGATAAAAGTTGAGAAGCCAGGTTTCTGGTCAAGGTCTGTCCACGATTTACTCTTTAGGCAGTAACAAGACTTCTTTGGGTCTCAGTTTTTCATATGTTCAAGGAAATCTAGGTTAGAAGATAGCCAAGATTCAATTCAGTAAAATAATCATTTTATGAATAATTAATTATACTTGCATGCATGTATTATTTGCTTAAAATACTTCTTATTTTTACTTCTGTTCTCATATCAATTTGATCCTTCCAATTATTTTTGTTCTCCTCATATGTGGTAATACAGATTATATTTGCATTAGAACCTAAAATATAATTTCACATTGTTTAAACATCATCTACCAACCACCACTGAATCTACATAAAACATTAGCTTACACATGCTATAAATAAATCTTGTAATAAGTTTAAAGTAGACATGTAATTTATAATAATTAGATTTAGTAACATTAACTTTTATTTGACTTAAATACACATGCTGTGGTTAGTACATAAGTGCTAAATCTTATTTTGTCTAATTTTGATATTGTTATTCATGACAATGGACTGTACTTGCAGTCTAGTGAATAATAGGATGACTTAGAAGTTTAACTTGAGCAGCACATACGACCAAACATGGCAGATCATCTTGGACTAGTTTCCTTTATTTACTCAGTGGGGACTAACACCAGGATGAAAGGTGAACAATCCTGTATGGTGTTTTGAACACAACACAGTTAACTCTTGTATATAAGTTTCTCTAACTGCTCAGGCTGTCAAGGACTGAGCAGAAAATGAAATATGGAATTAGCTCTGTAGGAGAGGAGAAGGAAAAAGAAAACAAAACAAAATGAATGGATATCATTTAAATGATAAAATAATAAGTTTCAAAGTTTGCAAAATGTAAAGAAACAACATGAAAGAGTATAAGAGAGAGAGACTTTCATAATTTCAGTTAACTAAGACTCAGACAATATCACTCAGTTGACTAGCAGTAGAGAATATGGAAGCCATCTCTCTTATCTTTAGATAAGAGGATAGACCTAGAGAATATTCATGCCATTTCTCTGTCATCTTTGTAGACACAGAAGTGTAATTAAACTTATTAGAGAAATGCATGAGTGTAAATCTTACTAAGACTTCAGGTGTGAAAATGATATGATTGTTCTCTATTGCTATATATTCTACATTGGAGAAGTCTAAATCTTCTGAGAAACATTCCTCAGTGAATACAATACTTACAAATAAAATTCATATACATTTTTAAGAAAATGAGTGAATTGAGGCTCCATAACTTATTAACTTTACTTTGAAAGGACTCTACATGCTCAAAAATGCTACAGACTGATGCCCAAAATGAACAAAGTAATATACATTTTTTATGGTGAGTAATATTGCTTTAAAACTTAGCATTTATGAATGTTATTAGTTTGGTGGCAGAAAAATGCCTATTAATGGCCTGAGAAGCAAGGTAAATTTTATATACGTTAAAAGCTGAGTAATCTCATATTTTTTTGTTGTTGTTGCCAGAAAATGTTCACTAACTTTTAGTAGATATTTTCCTTAAAATGGCAATGTATTTTTCTAGTTGTTGATATAGAAACAAAATATCTTCATTGGCATATTAGTAGGTGAAAAACAAAGCTACAGGACAACAGAACAAATAATGGTAGAAAATGAAGAGGTTAATAATTGTTGGAACAAGAGTAATGAAAAAATCAAGAGCCCAAAACAACAGAAGTAATTCTTCAATTACAGTCCATAGATGCCTTACAGAGATAAAGAACAAGTAAATAGAAATAAAAATTACCATGAGCAAAACAATGCAATAAACAGTGTACAAAGTACAAAAACAATTAAAGTACATTAGAACAATCTGAAAAGGTGCCACACAAATATATGATGTGATCACTGTGGATTCACTGTTTTGTACATGTGTTTCTCTTTTTTTTGCTTAAATCAGGGTTGGGAAAAGAAGTAAAATGAGACAAGTGTGAAAGAAACAAATGGTACCTGCTGAGGTATTTGAAAATTCTTCTATCCCAGTCACTCAGAGAAATGACAATGAGCTTTCATGGTTTTGTCTCATTTACAGCTGTTTTGAAACTACAGCAGGGTGACCAGGTTGTCCACAGCTAGCATATGCCTTAAATCATTCAGAGTGCAGCTGAATTATTTTTGAAAGTTCCTATTTCTCTTCCTTTGAAGAGTAGATTTCTTTTTGACAAGTAGAAATCTTCATATTCAGGGGAATATTATCTAAGTGAAACTGTTCGGTGATACAGCTGATCTTTTGTTTGCTGATAGGAAATGAACCATCTGTTGCAGAATTGTATAATGGGCCCTATTTGCTGTTTTCAAGAATCTCTCTAGGTGCACCCTAACAAGTTGCATTGGATTCATTTATAAAGGTTTTTAGGTAGCAGAATTTGATTTTGATACTTGAAAAAGAAACAGTCCTGTTACAATGATTAAGGTATAGATTTATAGCAGCGATGCATCCAGGGAGCTGGGGAGTTGACAGCCCCCAAGGGTAGTGCAATCTGAAAGAGAATCAGTTGACCTGAGGAAAGAAGGGGAGGCTCCATACATACCTTATGTTTCCGGGCTCTAAATCAGTCTAGTTTTGACAGTTTCCTTAGCTCGGACACTAAGAGTAAGGTTTTCAGACTGCCTAGATTCATAGCCTATGGGTGTCAAGTACTAATTGTGGGACCATGGGGAAATAAATATTTGTATCCCTGTCTATAAAATCAACATAACAATACTACCTACCTCCTGCAGCTGTTGGGGGAGAATCATGTAGAATAAATTAGGTAACACATGCGAAGCATTTCTAACTGTACCAGTCACATAGAAAGCACACAGTTATATTTTAGATCTGATTATTATGATTGTTATTATTATTATTTATATTAAATGAGATTCACCTTTTTTAGGTAGGACTTATTCTGTGGTTATGTCTATCAAAGTGCTTAACCATTTAAGCGAATCATTCTGAAACTTTTATTAAATTTTATATTTTATTTCCATTATTTATTTGAGATAAAGTTAAATTTGAATTTACTTTTATGGTAGTGATGGGCTAGAGCTGAAATTCTCCATCAACTTTACTCTCAGGCGCTAACATTTTTAGATTTTGAAGAATGAGTCTTTCATCTAGCTTTAGCTTCTAAGCATGCTTAATTCTATCTTTCCAAAGGAAACACACATACTACAACAGCAAACAAACCAAAAAGCAAATCTAATATCTGCCAAGTCTATCTATCTGTACAAATTTTAATTTTGGTACATCGTTGAGCTTCTTCAAAAGACAATTATACTCTCTGCTCCCAATTTAACGAATATGTGACAAAATAAAATATTCAATTATAAAAATCACATTCCAATCCTTCACTGAAGGTACACCTTTTCTTTTTAATATAAACAAAGTATCTTAATATATTACTTTCTTTGTGCTCTCAGAAACACTCAGGACACTGATTTTAATTATTTGGTGGTGAGAAAGTTTAAGAACAATGTGTAGTGTTGCCTATATATATAAATATATGTATATGTATTTTCTGTAGTTTATATATTCTGTACTTTATATAAACTACAGAAAACAAAAGGCATTAGTATACACTAATATATGAATATATATACAATAGTGTACATGTATGTGTATGTATGTGTATATATACATACATATATTTATACATATATACACACACACATACTTTCAAAACTCACCTCTAATCACTTCCTTACTGAATCCATTAATTACTTCTCCACCATTATCTTCTTCAAATTTTCTCTTTAATTACCCAATGTTGACTAATATCTCTACCTGGAAGATCTTTCTCCAGTGACTTCTGAAACACTAGCTTTATTGATTTATCTTTTTTTTTTTCTGACTGCCTTTTTGTGTAATAGTCTTTATGTTTTCTCTTTCTGTCTCTCAAAAAGTGTTCTTCCAAACTTCTTTCTGGTGATATTAGCCAATTTTATGGCTTAAATATTTATCTTTCTATCTAAATGCCTCTGTCCCAATTTTCTGATTCTGGGCTCATTCTTCTTCCTAAACGAGGAAACTTTGTCCTCAATGGCATACATACTTTCACTAGACTACAGCTGCTTTCAGTGTTAGGTCTACTTCATATTGAAATCACACTCTGTTTGTTAGTTAACAAAGGGTTTGCTAGATGATTACTATGAGGGTTCATTTTATGTGTCAGCTAGCCTGCCTGGGCGAAGGGATGCCAAAGTAGCTGGTAAAATATTACTTCTGGGTATGTCTGTCGAGGTGGTTTTGGATGATATTGGCATTGGAATCAGTAGACCAAGTAAGAAAGATACTTCCTCACCAGTGTGGGTGGCCATCATCAACTTCATTGAAGGCCCAAATAGAATAAAGGTGGAGGAAAGGTGAATTTTCTTTCTTGAGCTGGGACATCCATCTTCTCCTGCCTGAGGACATCGGAACTCCTGGTTCTTGAGCATCCAGACTCAAAGACTTACACTAGAATTGCTTCCTCCTTCCCACCCAGTTGCTCAAGTGATTGGCCTTAGACTGAGAGTTACATAATTGGCTCCCTTAGTTCTCAGATTTTTAGAATTGGACTGAATCACACGACTGCCTTTGCTGATCCTTGAGTGTGCAGGCAGTATACCATTGGACTCCTCAGGCTCCACAAGCAATGTACCAATTCCCATTATAAATCTCCTTCATATATACATATATATATATATATATATGGACGCACACATACACATATATATATGTATGTCTTGTTGATTCTTTTTCTTTGGATGATACAAATATATATGCATAAAATAAATGGAGATTAGTTCCATTTATTTATACTATTTTTCTTCATAGATTGAAATTCTTTGTATATATCTTCTAAAATGTTCCAGCAAGTAGTCATATCGGAAAGTCATAAAAATAAACTTTTTAACTTTTTATTTATTTAATTATTTATTTTTTGAGACGGAGTCTTGCTCAGTCATCCAGGCTGGAATGCGGTGGCATGATCTCGGCTCACTGCAAGCTCCACCTCCCAGGTTCACACCATTCTCCTGCCTCAGCCTCCCAAGTAGCTGGGACTACAGGTGCCCACCACTATGCCCGGCTAATTGTTTGTATTTTTAGTAGAGACAGGGTTTCACCGTGTTAGCCAGGATGGTCTCGATCTCCTGACCTTGTGATCCACCTGCCTTGGCCTCCCAAAGTGCTGGGATTACAGGCGTGAGCCACCGCGCCCAGTGTATTTATTTTTTTTTGAGATGGATTCTCACTCTGTTGCCCAGGCTGAAGTTCAGTGGCACAGTCTTGGCTCACCGCAACCTCCGCCTTCTGGATTCAAGCGATTCTCCTGCCTCAACCTCCCAAGTAGTTGGAATTACAGGCACCTGCCACCATGCCTGGCTAATTTTTTGTATTTTTAGTAGAGATGGAGTTTCACTATGTTGGCCAGCTGGTCTCGAACTCCTGACCTCTTGATCCTCCTGCCTCGGCCTCTCAAAGTGCTGGGATTACAGGTGTAAGTCACTGCACTTAGCCTATAATAATAAACTCTTACAATTTAACTTGATAACAAACAATAGCTAATGTCAAATATGGTGAAGATGTAATTTAAATCACTAATCATCTATAAACAATAATAAATATTATTAAGGTCTATATTTTATTTAAACATTGTATTGCTCATAAGAAAAATGGAAATGTCTTGGAATCTCATAGAGTTCTTTAAATTTCACTTATGTCACATGTCTGTTACATAGCAAAATCTGTGTCAGTAAAAATGGCTGATTATATAATATTTCATCACTAATACTTAAAGGAAAAACATCAATTTGGTGCAGTGTTAAATAAATTGTTTTTGGTATTGGGGAGACCTGGGAATAAAATCATGTTTGATTTTTAAATTGTGTAACTTTAGAAAACTTAGATTTCCTCTCTGCATCACATTCTGTAAGCAGTGATAGCAAAACATACTATATACAGGTAAAACACATGTCACAATGCCTGCCACATAGCCAGTCCACAGTAACTGGAAGTTTTACTATTAGTAGTAATATTGGCATTATTACCACTATTATTATTAAACAAATTATCTATGCTTAGGCTATTATTTAAACTTGACTGAGTATATGCCCTTGCTATGAAGCTTCATATAAAATTATATTGCTCATTTTTCTTATTTTTATACTTTTGGAAATAAGATGCCCATAAGTCAATTCATATATCTCAGTTGAAATAATATATGTTGAAGTACATAACAATAGAATAAAATATTTTCTATTATATGGATAAATATCTGCATGGATATTGTAAACATTTATCATTAGTTCCCATTAAAGGAGCATTAAATTTATATGATTTGGTTGCATTGTATCTCTAGTAAATGGACCTATTTATATGTCACCTTTAGTAATATAGTCATAGTCAGCTATTTCTTTGATATGGGCAGATAGTGCTGATTTTCAGTGATAATAAGTAATGTATTAGAGCACTTAATTTGGAATAATCAAGGTTCTCAGATTCTGGTCTTAATACTTAACCACTCTAGATCACATTGAAAAATGCCACAATGTAAACATCATACAGTAATAAAAGTTAATGTATCTAAGGAATTTAGCAGAATTCTTATTTATTAAGCATTCACAATATAGCAATTGCTATATTAAAGATATAACTATGTTTATACAATTTCCAAAATAGTATACTATGCTCAATATAGAAACTACTACCTATTTGCTAATAATTGTAGAGTAAAATTTGTTGGGATACATTTTGTCAAGTAATATATCAATCACTGTTGACACCCATTTTCTCAAAAGCAATATACTTTCATTTGAATATTGTAGAGGTATATTATGTTGATATTTTTCAATAACTTCGTGTAATCCTGGTGAGTGTCTGTCTTTAAAAGCTAGATTTCATTCTAATGGTAGTTTTTTTTTGCTGTGCAGAAGCTCTTTAGTCTAATTAGATCCCATTTGTCAATTTTGGCTTTTGCTGCCATTGCTTTTGGTGTTTTAGACATGAAGTCCTTGCCCATGTCTATATTCTGAAGGGTACTACCTAGGTTTTCTTCTAGGGTTTTTATGGTATTAGGTCTGACATTTAAGTCTCTAATCCATCTTGAATTAATCTTCGTATAAGGAGTAAGGAAAGGATACAGTTTCAGCTTTCTACTTATGGCTAGCCAATTTTCCCAGCACCATTTATTAAATAGGGAATCATTTCCCCATTTCTTGTTTCTCTCAGGTTTGTCAAAGATCAGATGGCTGTAGATGTGTGGTACTATTTCTGAGGACTCTGTTCTGTTCCATTGGTCTATATCTCTGTTTTGGTACCAGTACCATGCTGTTTTGGTTACTGTAGCCTTGTAGTATAGTTTGAAGTCAGGTAGCATGACGCCTCTAGCTTTGTCCTTTTGACTTACGATTGTCTTGGCAATGTGGGCTCTTTTTTGAACGGGAGAAGATTTTTGCAATCTACTCATCTGACAAAGGGCTAATATCCAGAATCTACAAAGAACTCAAACGAATATACAAGAAAAAAACAAACAACCCCATCAAAAAGTGGGCAAAGGATATGAACAGACATTTCTCAAAAGAAGACATTCATGCAGCCAACAGACACATGAAAAAATGCTCATCATCACTCGCCATCAGAGAAATGCAAATCAAAACCACAATGAGATACCACCCCACACCAGTTAGAATGGCAATCATTAAAAAGTCAGGAAACAACAGGTGCTGGAGAGGATGTGGAGAAATAGGATCACATTTACACTGTTGGTGGGATTGTAAACTAGTTCAACCATTATGGAAAACAGTATGGCAATTCCTCAAGGATCTAGAATTAGATGTACCATATGACCCAGCAATCCCACTACTGGGTATATACCCAAAGGATTATAAATCCTGCTGCTATAAAGACACATGCACACGTATGTTTATTGAGGCACTATTCACAATAGCAAAGACTTGGAATCAACCCAAATGTCCATCAGTGACAGACTGGATTAAGAAAATGTGGCACATATACACCATGGAATACTATGCAGCCATAAAAAAGGATGAGTTTGCGTCCTTTGTAGGCACATGGATGCAGCTGGAAACCATCATTCTTAGCAAACTATCACAAGAACAGAAAACCAAACACTGCATGTTCTCACTCATAGGTGGGAACTGAACAATGAGTTCACTTGGACTCGGGAAGGGGATCACACACCGGGGCCTATCATGGGGTGGGGGTAGGGGGGAGGGATTGCATTGGGAGTTATACCTGATATAAATGATGAATTGATGGGTGCTGACGAGTTGATGGGTGCAGCACACCAACATGGCACAAGTATACATATGTAACAAACCTGCACGTTATGCACATGTACCCTAGAACTTAACGTATAATAAAAAAATAAAAATAAAAAATAAAAAATAAAAAGAAGAATCCCCAAACACACCAGCTTTTCCTTAAAACAGAATATTTACCGCAACTAATAAAAAAGGGCCCAGTTTACCTGAGCCAGCATGGAAAAAAAAAAAAAAAAAGCTAGATATATTTGATAAACTGTTGTTAAGTTGATTATAAAAATACTACTTATTGATATAATTTAATGAATATTTAATGACAAAGTATGCAAAAAATCCTCTCTCATAACAAATATGTTATGATTTATTTTCCTCTATCTACACAAGGCTTGAACAAGTATGTCTGATTGCCACAAAGGAATGCTAGCAAAAGTAATTCCTTCTGACCTTTCTGTGACATCGGGACCGATTATTATTTCTGTGCAGTAGATACATGCTACTGAGCATTATTAGTCTGCTCTCTTTTTAAGCCAATTTTTAATTCATACTTATTTGTCTATGTGAACTATGACACTTACCACCATTTAACTTGGTCCTGGTTGAGTCAGTCTGGTGCTTTCAAATTTTTGTGTTTGAGTATGATGTTTTATATCTAACTAGTTTTATGTATATACATGAATTTTTAGTTCAGTTGGTCTGATAAAAAACATTGAGTGTAAGGAATAGCAGTATTTAAGTGACACTTATACTGCAGAGCATACTTATAAATGTTTACATTTAATGCCCTTCTATGAAAATACTATCAAAATACGACATAACACTTACTCAAAACATTTTTACTATTTGGACAGTAGCCACATTCCTGTCCCTTTATATAGCATAGACATCATAAACTGAGACAAAGTACCACCATGTCATCCAGTTAGTTACAGGATTGCGATAGAAAAGCCTATTTCCTGAACTCTTGTCCCCAAGACTACTCTCCTTTGTGAATCTGTCTTGACTTCAGACTTTGATTCATGGAATAGAAGTTCTGAACGCTTAAAAAAAAAAAAAAAATGCTAGTCTTTTCAATAAGGAGATTTGACATTTTACTTTTCTGCTTAATGCAATGCTTTCCTGGATTTAAAGTGAGTGTCCATTTATAAATAATTTTAGCAAGTTGACTATAGCTGTCAGGTTTTCTTAAGCATCAAAAAGATTACACAGAACTATTCAGCAAAGCCTGATAAAGAAAAGGAAGAATTGTGGGCTTTATCTAGCTCCCTCCCAGGTACTTCTTAATATATTCTGATATGCTTCAAATTATAGGTCACGATTTATTTATACTTCTGGAAGGTTTATTTTCAGCCAGCATTGTGGAAATAAGATTGAATCATTTTTGTCTTTTCTGTGAATATAAGTAAACTAACTTAAGCCTTCTAACATTAGTCCACAGAGCCGGAAGATTGAATAGTTTAGAACTGCTCTCACCATATGGTCCAAACGAATCACTAACTGTGACGCATGAAGCCAGCAGCAAAATTAGACAGAATCTTACTTTTATTATCTCACAGGTATTTTATGAAGATTCAAAGGGAGAGAACAGTGTCTGGCACTTAGTAAGCAACCAATAAAAATAATTATCATGATCCTGACAACATTTTAATTTCTAATAAGAGTTTCCAATAATAATTATTGTTGCTATTTTGGTTTTCAATAATAACAGTAATACATGTTAATTGTGGGGTATCTGGAAAATATGCAAGTATAAAGAAGGATCTATTTCTTCATACAGACATTTTATGTATACATAATTTCCCTACTAGGCCCATATTATACAGCAGTTGTATATCCTATTGTTTTTTAATTTAAGTTTTTATCTCCAAATTTGTAATACCACAAATAACAAAATTGAATATTCTCACTTCTAAATTTGTTCTTTTCTATTACTACATAATCCTTGGGACACATTTCGAAAAGTGTTAATATTTAGTCAAAGGACATTGACAACTTTTTAAACTCATGCTGAATATTTCAAAATCACTTGCTGCAAAATTTGCATCATGAACATTGTCTTCTGGTAGTGATTTGCAAATGCTGGTTTCCTCCATGTCTGACTGGGCTCCTCCTCTGCTTTCTGCTCCCCAAACTCCTGCATACATGTATGAGACTTATCTTTTGCCACTTTCTTATTATGCTTTCTGTATTTTGTCTACTTGCTTTGTTAGAGTTATAATTTTCTATATTACATGCTTGTTAAACTATGTTCTTTCTGTTTTCAATTTTAACATCATTAATTATTGACCTGAAAATGATCACACTATCTAACACAATCTACAGATCCATCGCAATTTCTATCAAAATGCCAACGTCATTTTTCCCAGAATTAGAAAAAAACTATCCTAAAATTCATATGGAACAGAAAAAGGGCCTGAATAGCCAAAGTAATTATAAGCAAAAAGAAACTGGAGGCATTACATTAACTGACTTCAAATTATACCACAAGGCTATAGTAACCAAAAGAGCATGGTTCTGGTATAAAAATAGATGCATGGGTCAATGGAACAGAATAGAGATCCCAGGAATAAAGCTACATGCTTACGGCCAACTGATCTTTGACAAAGTTAATAGAAACATACAATGTGGAAAGGACACCCTATTCAATAAATGGTCCTGGAGCCCTAACTCTCACCATATACCAAAACAAACTCAAGATTAATTTAAAATTTAAATGTAAGAACTGAAACTATAAAAAATGCTAGAAGAAAACCTAGGAAAAACTTTCCTGGACACTGGCCTAAGCAAACAATTCGTAACTAAAACTTCAAATGCAAATGCATCATTAACAAAAGTAGATAAATGGGACTTAATTAGACTACAACACTTCTGCACAGCAAAATAATCAACAGACTGAACAGACAACCAGAGAAATGGGAGAAATTATTCGCAAATTATGCATCCGACGAAGGACTATAATATCCAGAATCTAAAAGGAACTTGAACAATTCAACTATAACAAATAAATAAATAAATAAATAAATAAATAAATAAATAAATAACCCTATTAAAAAGTGGTTAAAGAACATGAACACTTTTCAAAAGAAAACATACAAATAGCCCACAAGTATATAAAAAAGTTCAAAATAATCATAAGAGAAGTAAAAATCACAACGAAATACCATCTTACAGCAGTTAGAATGGCTGCTAGTAAAAAGCCAAAAAATAACAGATGGCAAGGATGTAGAGACCAGGGAACACTTATACACTGTTGGTGGGAATGTAAATTAGTTCAACTTCTATGGAAAACAGTACAGAGATTTCTCAAATAGCTAAAAATAAAACTGCCATTTGATACAGAAATCCCACTACTGAGTATATTCACGTAATGGGAAAAATATCATTATATCAAAAACATACTGCATATGTAATGTATGTTTATAACAGCAATATTCACAACAGGAAAAATATGGAATTTTTTTCTTGTTGTGTTTTCAACGTGTTCAACAACGAATGACTGGATAAAGAAAACGTGGCATACACAAACACACACACACACACAACATGGGATACTACGTAGCCATAGAAAATAATAAAATCCTGTTTTTTATAGTAACATGGATGAAACTGAAGGCCATTATCTTGAGCAAAACATCTCAGAAAGTCTATTACCACCTGTTCTTACTTAAAAATAGGAGCTAATAATGTGTACACATGGACGTATTGTGGAATAATAGACATTGGAGAATTGGAAAGGTGGGAGGAGGGTAAAGGATAAGAAATTACTTAATGGGTAAAATGTACACTATTCAGCTAATGGTTACACTAAAAGTCCAGACTTCACCACTACACAATATATCCATGTAACAAAACTGCACTTGTATTCCCTAAATTTACACAAATAAAAAACACAGCCCAAACAAGTCAAGTAGAACCAAATATCCAGTTTTCAGCATTCCCTAAATATAATTAATACCCATGTTAAGGGAGCTAGGATGCAAAGATTGATTTAAATAAAAGTCTTCATTTAAATGAGAAGTGAAAGTAAAGCAAAGGTGGGCAGTTTAAATGTATGTTCACTCTTCAAGGTATCAGTTAGGTGACTGTGTATTTTATGCTCCACATACATATATGACTTGAGATCTTTCACTACATGTGTTTTGTCATTAGTTTCATAATGTTACAAAGTTATCCAAAAATTCCTGGCTGAACTTGACTTTGAGCAATCTACCATCTGATTTGGGGACAGTTACCAAGACAGAAAACCCTTGAATGAATGAGAAGGAATTATCTTTCCATCTATTATTTGCCTCTTGCTGTCAGGGTATTTCCCATTGCAGAGAGGATTCTGAGTTTATTTCCTTCCACAACAGAGGCCTCTTTCATCCTCTTGCTTTATTTCCAGGGGGAAAAAAAATTACTGCCAAAGTCCTCAGATGTGGTGGCAGAGAGAGCTACAATGACGGCTTTTGCCTTCTTCCTGTATACTTAAAATATTCAATTCAAATGTGTTGACCACCATATCCCAAATTGCGCTTTCACCTCTTAACCTAGCTAGCTGTGCTTTTGCATATTTTCAGACTCCCCAAGTAAGATCTGCTTCCCCTCGGCATAACTCCAAACTTTAGGAGTGGAAGAAAGTAATTGGGAATGTTGTTTCAAATGTACAAACCCTCTAGTTCCATTCGTCTAAATCAACTGGGTCGGAAAGCTTGACTCACTTTGATGTAAACATTAAAAGACTAAATTACAGACCTATAGGAGTAAAAAAAATACCAAACATCATGCATATACTATAGAGAATAAGTGTTCACACAAGTAAAGATTAAGTGTAAATATAGCTGTTAACAGCATAAATGTCTTAATGATATCTATGATGCGTAAAAACTTTCAAAAATTTTCTCTATTTTCAATAATAAATTCCTAATACTACACTTTACTCTCATTTCAATTATTTTGTCAAAAGCAAATTTTAACTTAACTCTATCCTCCTATGAGCAGGTCATAAAAATAAACGACATGGATCCTTATTGATATAATCATCAAAATATTTCATTTTTAGTATCTTTTTATATGAATATAGCTTATATATTTTATTTTTAGTGTTCATTATTACAAAAAATAACCTTAAGGAATGAGACAAACCTATTCCTACATGCAAAATTTTAATTATGCCTCACAGATGTATACTTTTAATTAACTAGTGACATTTCTTTTGTTCAATTATTATTGTTCCATACAACTGTCATAAACTTATAAATTATAATTAAGCCTGCCCCAAACCCTAGTTATATAGTGTCCACATAGGAATTTGCCAAAAGGCTTAACTCTAAGTAAACCAACAATGAATAAATCCATGAATTGCTCACTGGGATTTGTTTAACAAATTAACATTTGTGTGAAGATAATGAGGTTCTACAGTCTATAATACCAAACAATGTTTTTGTAAAACCACATTTTACAAAAATGAAAAATGCTTTTCAAGTGACTTAATTACATATCATATAATTATTAATTATTAGATGCTGTAAAATAAACTACATGTCTGTATCTCATATTGAATTCATATGAGAACTCATTTATATTAAAAAATATTTTTCCTGAACATGTTATTGATGTAAATCAGGATATAATTGTGTGCACAGATAAAGTTGAACTACAGATTTTGAGCACGCTCCAAGTTTTAGACAAATGATTTGAATAAAACACTAAAAGTTGTGCTGTATCTATATACAACTCTGGATGCATCAACAAGACAGCAAATTCAATGTTTTATAGAGATTTATCCCTGCGGAGGCGTTGCAGGTTCAATAGATAGAAATAGAGTGGAATTTCAAATTGTTTACTTGGCCTAAATATTTCTAAATATAAATGTAGTTAAATCATCCAGCTATAACACCATGGTTTTCATTTTTTCAATGAGAAAATTAAGTTGCCAATTAAATAATAAAATTTCCAAACAATTCATTTTTTATGAGAAAAATATTTTTCCCTAAAGGAGATATTATGTGTGTTACTAAAATATGCTCACGTATTCCTATAGTAACAGAAAATACTTTATTTTATTTTATTATTATTATACTTTAAGTTCTAGGGTACACGTGCATAACGTGCAGGTTTGTTACATATGTATACTTGTGCCATGTTGGTGTGCTGCACCCATCAACTCGTCAGCACCCATCAACTCATCATTTACATCAGGTATAACTCCCAATGCAATCCCTCCCCCCTCCCCCCTTCCCATGATAGGCCCCGGTATGTGATGTTCCCCTTCCCGAGCCCAAGTGATCACATTGTTCAATTCCCACCTACGAGTGAGAACATGCGGTGTTTGGTTTTCTGTTCTTGTGATAGTTTGCTAAGAATGATGGTTTCCAGCTGTATCCATGTCCCTACAAAGGACACAAACTCATCCGTTTTTATGGCTGCATAGTATTCCATGGTGTATATGTGCCACATTTTCTTAATCCAGTCTGTCACTGATGGACATTTGGGTTGATTCCAAGTCTTTGCTATTGTGAATAGTGCCGCAATAAACATACGTGTGCATGTGTCTTTATAGCAGCAGGATTTATAATCCTTTGGGTATATACCCAGTAATGAGATGGCTGGGTCATATGGTATTTCTAGTTCTAGATCCTTGAGGAATCGCCATACTGTTTTCCATAATGGTTGAACTAGTTTACAATCCCACCAACAGTGTAAAAGTGTTCCTATTTCTCCACATCCTCTCCAGCACCTGTTGTTTCCTGACTTTTGAATGATTGCCATTCTAACTGGTGTGAGATGGTATCTCATTGTGGTTTCGATTTGCATTTCTCTGATGGTGAGTGATGATGGGCATTTTTTCATGTGTCTGTTGGCTGAATGAATGTCTTCTTTTGGGAAATGTCTGTTCATATCCTTTGCCCACTTTTTGATGGGGTTGTTTCGTTTTTTCTTATAAATTTGTTTGAGTTCTTTGTAGGTTCTAGATATTAGCCCTTTGTCTGATGAGTAGAATGCAAAATTTTTCTCCCATTCTGTAGGTTGCCTGTTCACTCTGATGGAAGTTTCTTTTGCTGTGCAGAAGCTCTTTAGTTTAATTAGATCCCATTTGTCCATTTTGGCTTTTGTTGCCACGGCTTTTGGTGTTTTAGACATGAAGTCCTTGCCCATGCCTATGTCCTGAATGGTATTACCTAGGTTTTCTTCTAGGGTTTTTATGGTATTAGGTCTAACATTTAAGTCTCTAATCCATCTTGAATTAATTTTCGTGTAAGGAGTAAGGAAAGGATCCAGTTTCAGCTTTCTACTTATGGCTAGCCAATTTTCCCAGCACCATTTATTAAATAGGGAATCCTTTCCCCATTTCTTGTTTCTCTCAGGTTTGTCAAAGATCAGATGGCTGTAGATGTGTGATATTATTTCTGAGGGCTCTGTTCTGTTCCTTTGGTCTATATCTCTGTTTTGGTATCAGTACCATGCTGTTTTGGTTACTGTAGCCTTGTAGTATAGTTTGAAATCAGGTAGCATGATGCCTCCAGCTTTGTTCTTTTGACTTAGGATTGTCTTGGCAATGCGGGCTCTTTTTTGGTTCCATACGAACTTTAAAGCAGTTTTTTTCCAATTCTGTGAAGAAACTCATTGGTAGCTTGATGGGGATGGCATTGAATCTATAAATTACCTTGGGCAGTATGGCCATTTTCATGATATTGATTCTTCCTATCCATGAGCATGGTATGTTCTTCCATTTGTTTGTGTCCACCTTTAATTTCACTGAGCAGTGGTTTGTAGTTCTCCTTGAAGAGGTCCTTTACATCCCTTGTAAGTTGGATTCCTAGGTATTTTATTCTCTTTGAAGCAATTGTGAATGGAAGTTCATTCATGATTTGGCTCTCTGTTTGACTGTTACTGGTGTATAAGAATGCTTGTGATTTTTGCACATTAATTTTGTATCCTGAGACTTTGCTGAAGTTGCTTATCAGCTTAAGGAGATTTTGGGCTGAGACAATGGGGTTTTCTAAATATACAATCATGTCATCTGCAAACAGGGACAATTTGACTTCTTCTTTTCCTAATTGAATACCCTTTATTTCTTTGTCTTTCCTGATTGCCCTAGCCAGAACTTCCAACACAATTTGAATAGGAGTGGTGAGAGAGGACATCCCTGTCTTGTGCCAGTTTTCAAAGGGAATTTATCCAGTTTTTGCCCATTCAGTATGATATTGGCTGTGGGTTTGTCATAAATAGTTCTTATTATTTTGAGATATGTTCCATCAATACCGAATTTATTGAGTGTTTTTAGCATGAAGGGCTGTTGAATTTTGTCAAAGGCCTTTTCTGCATCTATTGAGATAATCATGTGGTTTTTGTCTTTGGTTCTGTTTATATGCTGGATTATGTTTATTGATTTGTGTATGTTGAACCAGCCTTGCATCCCAGGGATGAATCCCACTTGATCATGGTGGATAAGCTTTTTGATATGCTGCTGGATCTGGTTTGCCAGTATTTTATTGAGGATTTTTGCATCAATGTTCATCAGGGATATTGGTCTAAAATTCTCTTTATTTGTTGTGTCTCTGCCAGGCTTTGCTATCAGGATGATGTTGGCCTCATAAAATGAGTTAGGGAGGATTCCCTCTTTTTCTATTGATTGGATTAGTTTCAGAAGGAATGGTACCAGCTCCTCTTTGTACCTCTGGTAGAATTCAGCTGTGAATCCATCTGGTCCTGGACTTTTTTTGGTTGGTAGGCTATTAATTATTGCCTCAATTTCAGAGCCTGCTATTGGTCTATTCAGGGATTCAGCTTCTTCCTGGTTTAGTCTTGGGAGAGTGTAAGTGTCCAGGAAATTATCCATTTCCTCTAAATTTTCTAGTTTATTTGCATAGAGGTGTTTATAGTATTCTCTGATGGTAGTATGTATTTCTGTCGGGTCGGTGGTGATATCCCCTTTATCATTTTTTACTGCGTCTATTTGATTATTCTCTCTTTTCTTTTTTATTAGTCTTGCTAGCAGTCTATCAATTTTGTTGATCTTTTCAGAAAAAGAACTCCTGGATTCATTAATTTTTTGGAGGGTTTTTTTGTATCTCTATCTCCTTCAGTTCTGCTCTGATCTTAGTTATTTCTTGCCTTCTGCTAGCTTTTGAATGTGTTTGCTCTTGCTTCTCTAGTTCTTTTAATTGTGATGTTAGAGTGTCTATTTTAGATCTTTCCAGCTTTCTCTTGTGGGCATTGAGTGCTATAAATTTCCCTCTACACACTGCTTTAAATGTGTCCCAGAGATTCTGGTATGTTGTATCTTTGTTCTCATTGGTTTCAAAGAACATCTTTATTTCTGCTTTCATTTCGTTATGTACCCAGTAGTCATTCAGGAGCAGGTTGTTCAGTTTCCATGTAGTTGAGCGGTTTTGATTGAGTTTCTTAGTCCTGCGTTCTAGTTTGTTTGCACTGTGGTCTGAGAGACAGTTTGTTATTATGTTTGTTCTTGTACATTTGCTGAGGAGTGCTTTACTTCCAATTATGTGGCCAATTTTGGAATAAGTGAGATGTGGTGCTGAGAAGAATGTATATTCTGTGGATTTGAGGTGAAGAGTTCTGTAGATGTCTATTAGGTCTGCTTGCTCCAGAGATGAGTTCAATTCCTGGATATCCTTGTTAACTTTCTGTCTCGTTGATCTGTCTAATGTTGACAGTGGGGTGTTGAAGTCTCCCATTATTATTGTATGGGAGTCTAAGTGTCTTTGTAAGTCTCTAAGGACTTGCTTATGAATCTGGGTGCTCCTGTATTGGGTGCATATATATTTAGGATAGTTAGCTCTTCCTGTTGAATTGATCCCTTTACCATTATGTAATGGCCTTCTTTGTCTCTTTCGATCTTTGATGGTTTCAAGACTGTTTTATCAGAGCCTAGTATTGCAACCCCTGCTTTTTTTTTTTCTCCATTTGCTTGGTAGATCTTCCTCCATCTCTTTATTTTAAGCCTACGTATGTCTCTGCATGTGAGATGGGTCTCCTGAATACAGTAGACTGATGGGTCTTGACTCTTTATCCAGTTTGCCAGTCTGTGTCCTTTAATTGGAACATTTAGTCCATTTACATTTAAGGTTAATATTGTTATGTGTGAACTTGATCCTGCCATTATGATATTAACTGGTTATTTTGCTCGTTAGATGATGCAGTTTCTTCCTAGCCTCGATGGTCTTTACATTTTGGCATGTTTTTGCAATGGCTTGTACTGGTTGTTCCTTTCCATGTTTAGTGCTTCCTTCAGGGTCTCTTGTAAGGCAGGCCTGGTGGTGACAAAATCTCTAAGCATCTGCTTATCTGTAAAGGATTTTATTTCTCCGTCACTGATGAAACTTAGTTTGGCTGGATATGAAATTCTGGGTTTAAAATTCTTTTCTTTAAGAATGTTGAATATTGCCTCCCACTCTCTTCTGGCTTGTAGAGTTTCTGCTGAAAGATCTGCTGTTAGTCTGATGGGCTTCCCTTTGTGGGTAACCCGACCTTTCTCTCTGGCTGCCCTTAAGATTTTTTCCTTCATTTCAACTTTGGTGAATCTGGCAATTATGTGTCTTGGAGTTGCTCTTCTGGAGGAGTATCTTTGTGGCGTTCTCTGTATTTCCTGAATTTGAATGTTGGCCTGCC
>NC_045444.1:25861263-25885503 GCF_002776525.5 Piliocolobus tephrosceles | reverse complement strand
AATTTGGTTCCATTTTCCCCCTCACTTTCAGGCACCCCAATCAGACGTAGATTTGGTCTTTTTACATAATCCCATACTTCTTGCAGGCTTTGTTCATTTCTTTTTCTTCTTTTTTCTTTTGGTTTCTCTTCTCGCTTCATTTCATTCATTTGATCCTCCATCGCTGATACTCTTTCTTCCAGTTGATCGAGTCGGTTACTGAAGCTTGTGCATTTGTCACGTATTTCTCGTGTCATGGTTTTCATCTCTGTCATTTCGTTTATGACCTTCTCTGCATTAATTAGTCTAGCTGTCAATTCTTCCACTCTTTTTTCAAGATTTTTAGTTTCTTTGCGCTGGGTACGTAATTCCTCCTTTAGCTCTGAGAGGTTTGATGGACTGAAGACTTCTTCTCTCATCTCATCAAAATCATTCTCTGACCAGCTTTGATCCATTGCTGGCGATGGGCTGTGCTCCTTTGCAGGAGGAGATGCGCTCTTATTTTTTGAATTTCCAGCTTTTCTGCCCTGCTTTTTCCCCATCTTTGTGGTTTTATCTATCTCTGGTCTTTGATGATGGTGACGTACTGATGGCGTTTTGGTATAGGTGTCCTTCCTGTTTAATAGTTTTCCTTCTGACAGTCAGGACCCTCAGCTATAGGTCTGTTGGAGATTGCTTGAGGTCCACTCCAGACCCTGTTTGCCTGGGTATCAGCAGCAGAGGTTGCAGAAGATAGAATATTGCTGAACAGCGAGTGCACCTGTCTGATTCTTGCTTTGGAAGCTTCCTCTCAGGGGTGTACTCCACCCTGTGAGGTGTGGGGTGTCAGACTGCCCCTAGTGGGGGATGTCTCCCAGTTAGGCTACTCAGGGGTCAGTGACCCACTTGAGCAGGCAGACTGCCCCTTCTCAGATCTCAACCTCCGTGTTGGGAGATCCACTGCTCTCTTCAAAGCTGTCAGACAGAGTCGTTCGCGTCTGTGCAGGCTTCTGCTCGTTTATCTGAGCCCTGTCCCCAGAGGCGGAGTCTACAGAGACAGGCAGGTTTCCTTGAGCTGCTGTGAACTCCACCCAGTTCGAGCTTCCCAGGGGCTTTATTTACCTACTTAAGCCTCAGCGATGGCGGGCGCCCCTCCCCCAGCCTCGCTGCTGCCTTGTGGTTAGATTGCTGCAGACTGCTGTGTTAGCAAGGAGGGAGGCTCCGTGGGCGTGTGACCCTCCCGGCCAGGTGTGGGATATAATCTCCGGTGTGCCGGTGTTACAGCGCAGTATTGGGGTGGGAGTTACCCGATTTTCCAGGTGTTGTGTGTCTCAGTTCCCCTGCCTAGGAAAAGGGACTCCCTTCCCCCTCGCGCTTCCCAGGTGAGGCGATGCCTCGCCCTGCTTCAGCTCTCGCTGGTCGGGCTGCAGCAGCTGACCAGCACCTATTGTCCGGCACTCCCGAGTGAGATGACCCCAGTACCTCAGTTGAAAATGCAGAAATCACCGGTCTTCTGTGTCGCTCGCGCTGGGAGATGGAGACTGAAGCTGTTCTTATTCGGCCATCTTGCTCCGCCCCCCCCCATTTATTTTCTAATGTGATCATGGTAGAGAATGTTGGGGTAAGGGTAAGATAATTCCTTATTTTAGATACTCTTTTACCCTAGATTATTTCGAAAAAATTGTCAGGGTTGTAAAAATTTGTTGAAGATCATTTTGACCCAATAGTAAAACTAGACTTTTCAGACAGATTTTTGTTTTAATATTATGCCTTCGTTAAAAAAAAGTAAAAATCATAAAAGGAAAATAATTTTAGGCATATGTGTTTATACATAAAAGGAAATTTATTAAGAACCAAGGTATGTTTTTCCAAGCAGATATTAAATCATATATGAGTCGAAACTACAAATGCTGATTATTAAAATTAACTCATTCAACTGATATATATATTGAGCAACATTAAATATTCATTGCTGCAGGCATTGGGGATCTGTAAGTATAAAAGTTCTCTGAAGACACTTGACTTTTATAACTTTGATGAATAGAAAACCAACTGACATATCTTTTGAGAGTATAAGTTAGATAAAGCGGACTTCGAGTTCTATAGTCAAAAATGATAAAAGATCAGAAATGGACTTTATTTCATACTACTTAGGAGCATACCATTATTTTTCACATAATTGTTTGAAATTTCAGCAGCACATTTATAAAATTAAACTATTGATAAACTTTTATCTCTACACCATGGAACTTGCACTTGAAATATTATTAATTATATTTAATAATTTTGGTGAGCATGACTGAATAAAACATTTTAACAGTGCTTAATTACTCTTGTTGGCATCATAGCAGAAACTTTTTTCCATGCCAAACTCACCTGATATTGAGGCAACTCTAATCTCACAATGCTTCACCTTTACTCATTCCAAGGTAGTTTAATCTTCTACTTTTATGCCATGTTAGCATTATAGACATGTTTTGACCCTTCTTTTTACAATGTAAAGAAGAGTCCATATACAAAGCAGTATAAAGACAATGAAAGGCATCTCAAAGTTACTTAGTTGTAGGTTGAAAAATGATATGTCTCACAACTAACAGTAACCTTTTAATGGATTTGTATGTACATATCTATTGGGAAATCTCCTCTCCCTGAAAAAAACTAATGCATGGCTTTTCATGAATAGAAATCATGACTGTGATTCTGCTATACTTGGTCTTAAGTAAACTGAATGGATTCACAAATAATTACTTGAAAACAAAATTGAGTATTTAAAACAATGTAACACATAAATTATGCAGAGACATACAGATTAAACAAAAATATTTATTTGCGGCTTACCTCAAACCAAACAAATTGTTGCTACTTAAATGCCTCTGCTAACATCTTTTTAAAAGTTCAAATGTAAATTTAAGAGTCAATTTTAAACATAGTTATTTATATCAAATTTGGAAAGTCTACTAAATATGCTTTGATAAAAATGCTATGAGTCAGAAATCTTTAAATGCTTTAAAGCGAAGAAATAAAATTCCTTTCTTATAGATAGTATGATAACCTTTATGTTTAACTATTAAAGATTTAATCACTACAAACTGGTATTATGAGTCTGTTTTATATAAAAGATATAAGCTCTTTTGTAGGTATACTGCTAGAAACATTTGGTATTTATCCTTATTATAGATAAGAATGGCTAAAGAGACTATGAGTCAGTATGTCATCGTCAGCTGTCAAGGAAAAAAGTCCCCAAATTTTAAATTTGTATGTTCTGAGTTCAAGGGTATAAAGATGAGAGAAAGGAAAGATTTGTAATTTACCCTATGGTCATATAGCCTATCATCAAATAAAGAATATATAATAGCAGAAATAGAAAATCTATGAAAGAGTACATTTAATTTCATTTTTCTAGATGTGAAAATACATAAATATTAAATAAATATGATTAAATATTTATTTAGTCATAAATCTGATTAAATAAACATAGACATTTTTAAATCCACTACGTTTTCCAGGAAATAAAGTGAAAGTCCCAACAAATAAAAGCAAAGTTAAATTAAAATGTAACATCATGCCAGAGACAGTAATTTTTCACAATATAGATCCTCGATAAAATGAAAATAAATTATTAATAGAAAAACCAATGTAACGGGTTGCCTCACAGAATCAGATACATCTTAAGTACAGAGCACCATGGGAATGGGAAGGCACTTGGTCTGTAATAGTACTAGATTAGTTCAAAGGTCAAGTGACCACATTTGGAATTTTTTTTTTTTTTTTTGCTTGCAATATCCCTTGAAGATTAATGTCTAAATCCATGGTAATAATATAATTTTAATTTTACTTTGACAGAACAATTTGTATTTTATTAGTTTTGAGAACTTGGAAGATTTATAATGATTATCTCAGAGCAACCTTTCCTTGAAAATCAACTGACAGAAATGAACCAACTCATTGGCAGAAACAAATACATTCAGATGAATGGGACCATATAATGAATGGCACCTGATTTAACTGATTGCTCGATTAACATCTCAGGACAAGAATTAAGGTCACTTCCATGGTACCTCTAGACCATGAAGACCTAGAATTAAGCTAAAATTTTTCAACTTCAGATTTCGGTGCTCCTTACATTGGAAAGTAATGTAGGATTCCTATTCTTTTAAAGTTTTGACCTTTTTGCTCAGATCCCTCATCTAGACCTAAGTAAATAAAATGTCTTAATACAATTTCAGTGGATTTTGGAACTTTGTTGGACACATACTCTGAGTCCATGCTCCTAGAATATATCAAATGAGAATCTAGATTTGTTGGATATAGCATCAGATGCTTCACTTCATAATTTCTAAAATGATCCATGAATTTAGAATGGACCTTAGCACTGAGTCATTGAAAGTAAGTAGATTAGAACACTGATGAAAATAGTTTTATGATTGGGCTTACTTCCATGCACAGATTAGATTATGACCGCAAACTGAAATCCATTGGAAGCTAAAAAGCTTAGTCTAATTCTGTGGCATGCCACATTTCTGAGAATTTGGAAGTCTCATTTTCATTCAGATGGCATGTCTAGAGTGGCCAATAGTTGGTTCATTGATCCAGCACCTGAGTGTCTGTTTTATGTAGGCACTGGATATCCAAGGGCTCTCTCATTGGCACTTGATGGCATCTGTATTTGCTTCCCAAGTGATTTTCCTTTCCAGCCTCCCTCTTTTATTCCTCCATCTGAACACAAACCCATGCTGGTAAACTTCGGTTAGTTTCAGAATAGGACAAACCAGCCTTGGATGATCCAATATTTATAAAAATGTATAACTTGCTTAGTGGTTTAAATCTAAACAATCAGCAGTATTACTCTTGTTCTCTGCCTTCTGTAGTGCCCTGCGTTCCAAGGGTAAGTGCTCATTTATTAATTCAACACATATTAGTAGAGCATCTACTGTGTGCCAGCTACTGAGGCTTGGGGTTTCATTATGAATAAAACGGAAAACTGCTCTTATTGTACTGCTTTTTTTATATATAAAGAATATGCAATTATGTTATATGTCAGGTAGTGAGACTAGAGATGATGAAAAGTAAAGAAGTATAATTAAGAATCTAACTACTTCCTAAATAAAGAGAAAGGTCAGAGGTTTCAGAAGCAAAAACATGTTACTTACTATGTCATATAGTTTCTCACTGCAGTATCTTTCTGTACACCATATACATGAAAGAGTAATAACTGAATCTCATCTCCTTAAGGGCAGAACGATTTATGAGGATGATTTTTAAAAATAGTGTTTCTAAATGAAAGTATCTGGGATTAGTATTTTATTGATGAATTAGAGTGATTGAATGCATACCTCTAATCTTGTTAAAGGTTAAATGCTATTAACAATACAATGAAAGTGATTTTCTGAAACCTTTGAATTATTATGAAAGTCTTAGCACAGAGGGAACCTGACTATTACATATCAATAAATTGTTTATTTATACACATCTGACCTAAAGAAATGGCACATTTAACCAGGGGATCCTTGCTAGTTTGTATACATTATTCTGCCAGGTGACCTTTTCAAGGTGACTCTCAATATTTTAGTGATTTCTGATTAAATAATAATCACTTCTATAATCTACTTTTTCTTCTTGATGTCACACCAATGTAGAAATCTCTCTCTCTCTCTGTGTATATCACACACCCCTATCTATATCTATATATATCTTGCTATCATACCAATATAGAAATCTCTCTCTCTATATGTGTGTGTGTGTGTGTGTGTGTGTGTAGATACATATACCTATCTATATCCATAGATATCCATATATATAGATAGGTATATGTATCTACACACCCACATACCTAGAGAGAGATTATCCATATATGTAGATATCATATATAGATATCATATATAGATATCTAAATCTATAGATATCCATATATTTTGATATCCATGTATAGATATCTGTATCTATAGATATCCATATATAAATATATATCCACATATAATTATACAGACATAGATAGGTATATAGATATCCATATATATATACACACACAGAGAGAGATATAGGTATATAGATATAAATATCTAGGTATATATAGAGATAGATACCTAGTTATACATATGTATATATAGATATCTAGATATATATAGGTATATAGATATATAGATATCGATAGGTATATAGGTATCCATATATAGATATAGATAGATATTTATATAGAGAGATTTCTACACTGGGGTGATAGCAAGATATATGGATATAGATCGAGATAGATATGTATATATATATATGGAAAGATAAATATACATCTATCTTTATCATCCCTCTATTTATCTATCATCTAACTTTTCACTCATATTTTTGGTTGTGTAGTAACATTGAAAAAAACTAGAAGCAAAGTACATTTATGTGTATCAGAAATCATTGCTTCAACATATAGATTTGAAGTGGGTAGCTTGAAAGAAGGAAGAAAGTAAGGATGGAAGGATATAAAAGAGATACAAAAAAGGAGGAAAGAATGAAAAAGGAAAAAGGAAGGGAAAGATAAAATTATGTACACAGGAACTGTATGGGTGTGTATAAGATGGTCTCGTATTCTCTCACTATGATGAGGTGAGATGTTGCCTGCCCTCCGGTTAGGCTACATACAACGTGATGACAATAACTTTCCTCATGATGCTCTTATCTGAGATGGAAATGTTTTTCATGATTATCTCCTATCCAGCTTTATTCACCATCCATTTCTCCATGAATTCCTTTTCAGTTTTCGAAAATTTGAGTCATTACTTTGCACTCTGAAAACATTTTGTTTTGTTTTTTGTAAAAAATAAAGCCACGTATTTGCTAATGAAAATCTATTATTGATCTCAATTGTTTTCAACTATGTTAGCCTTTATGATTCTATCAGAGTTTAAGCACTCTGGAGACATGTACAGTATTAACACTGTGGATACTAACACAGCAGATGTTAATAAATTGTATTAGGTTGAAATTAATTGAACCTTAATACATACTCAGGGTCTTGATAGAGAAATTAGGGCCTAAATATGGCAAATGGCTTGTTTATGGCTGTGGAGGCATGGCCTATATTTGCATGCTTCATTTCCATTCTTTTTCAGGCCATCATATGCTTATTCACTTATTTGGGTTTCAGTTAGCCTCATCTGTTAAGCCATATTTAGCTGTCATCTGCAACTCAGCTTGCTCACAAGTCTCAAATGACTTTACCACTTATAAATAGTTACTTGCTAAAATCTTTTGTAGCTGGACTGCTTTAAAAATAAAGAACTACTCAATTCAAAACACTGTTTATAAACAAAAATTATGAATACTTCCTATTAGTTTGTCTGGTTAAAAAACATTGTTATGATAGCTCTATGAGTTGATTTTTGACTATTTTGAAAACTATTGATGCCATCATTGTTAATATGCATTTTACAATGGCAGTCTGTCAAAAATTGAAATGCTGGTACTTTAAAAATCCCACCCCATATGTCACTCACTCAAATCAAATTTTTGGATAATTTGGCTGAGTTTTACATTTTCCTTCTCCCTGGACACTTAGAGATGTCACTGATCAAGATAGATTTTATTCTTTAATTTTCAAAATTCCTTTATATAGAAATATTTGAAATACACTACTATTTTCATTAGTAAAATAGAAAGTGGTATTTCCTTAGGCATGCTTTCCTGATGAAAATTTATCATTTCTAATCAGAGTTTTGCAGACATTTTTTCCTCAGTGAATATTTAATTGGCATACCTGGATTTAATGTTTGCCTACTTTATTAAACACAGCTCTGACTTTGGAAGGTATATTTAGCACTAAGCAATAAAGTTTAATTATTAAAAATCTTAGGCTATGTAAAACACTTGAGGAATGTAAAAAAGGATCAACCTAATATTACTTAAATCTTTTTAAATTCTGTTTCCTGATTTAATTCTTCAAAGGCATAAATGTATACATAAATGACAAATTGTATACAATGTATACAAGTTACTCTATGTGTTTTGACTCCTAAGCCATGCTAGATGAACAATTGACACTCATCTGCTGCTATGTATCTCTAGGTAATGAAAGGCCACAATTGCTCTTATTAACATATTTAAGAATTACAAAACTTTTCCAGAAAACCTTTCCAATGTCCTCATCCTAAATTAGATGTAAGTAAATGATAATGCTGTAGGTATGTCTTACTTTGTGGTTTCTCGGCTATTACTTTGGTTTACTTATTTGTTTAGAGTGTCCCAGAGTTGATCATGTCTGATAATGAATACATCACCTTGATGGTTCAGTGTTTTCTTCAAGTGTGAGAATCCCATGCTTTGAACCAACTATCCATAGATAGAGAGAGAAACATCTAACTTGGATTGGAATGAGAGACTGCAAAGGATAACATCTGACATTCGAACCTTCAGCTGAGGTGTGGGAATGCCAGCTTGTGTCCCTGAGCTTTGAGATTATAGGCTGTGTTACTATCATGCAGACTTCTTGTGGGTCTGCTGCCTTTGCCGCTACAGGATCCTTTAATATTCCAACTGGTGGGTAGGTCCTAGGATATCCACAGAGATGGGATGCTTTCCATTTTAAATACACAGAAAGGAAAGAGAACAGCAAAGATATTCAAATTGCTTTGTAGATTTGTTTTCCTGAATGTATTTATGAATCACTAAATATGAAACATAAGAATTTATCCTCTACAGTTAGGCCTATTTGAGTTTGAAGTTCTATTCTACCACTTATTTGTGTGCAAACCTTGGCAATTGCTTAACCTCTATGTGCATCAGTTATATTTGTCTATAAAAAGAGGATAGCACCATCTAATGCTTGTGACCATACCAAACCCATGTGCCTGGCATGTAGGAGACACTGAAAAATGCGTGTTTATCATCATCATAATTATCATTTACATCATTTTACTAAAAGAAATCTATAGTCCTAGATAGAGAGCACCACTGGGAACTAGTGGGTGAGGAAGGAATCGTGACATAATCTTAGGCATCATTTAATGTAACTGCTTTAGTTCAGAGATGACCAAAGGGTATCTTAGAGAATTTAATCAGGTAAATCAGGTGAGGTCAGATTGTTAGGCTGAGGAAGGACTGGACTTAGGCTTCCAGTACCTCAACTTCTGTCCATTTTTTTCTCTTTTCCTTATTATCTCATCCCAGTATAAGTATTCATCAAAAGTTTATAAAATTATATTGTTGATTGCTCTGGAAATTCTACATTTCATACAGATATGGAAGCAACCATAAACCACTCTGCAGGGATAATACCAGCAGAATGCATAGGATCTACTGCCTCTGGGACACAATTAAATAACAGTGAAGGTGGAATATAAATTGCACTGAAACTGGCTCCTCAGTTATAGAATGCCTGGGGATATGCACTGTGAAATTTACCTAGTCTTTGTGATGGTAATTCCGTCCTACATTTAATGTGTTGTTGGTTTGTGTATATGAGTGCAGCCTTAAATTATCAAATGCATACTTAAATGATGAATATAAAACCATTTCACAAAATTTATTTTTAAAGGCTAGATTAAAATTCAGTGAAGTAGAACAATAAGTGTACATTAATATAATGCAATTATATTAATGTCTAATTCTCATATACTTAGTTTGCCCTATATAACCTTTCTGAATTAGCCATTAAAGGCTCTGCAGTTTCTCATTATCCTTATATGGTATCTTCATACCCTGCTTAGCTGATATTAGTTTATTTTGATTTTCTTCTCTTTAAATTTCACACTTCACTAATTATTACAGTGTGAATAGCCCAATTGCAAATATGAGTAAATAGCTAAATAGTTTTGGCAATTACTTTTCTATAGGAAAATATTAGGGAAATAAGTTAAATGCAGTTATAGATTGTATAGCTATATGGCTTTCCATAAATATTTGTAAACCTGTGTATTTGCCCATACATGTGCATATTTTTATGTAGAGTCTATTACTGTGGAAAGATTAAAGGAAAATGCGTTTGCATTTTCCTTGCATTGTATTTCTGGTTGCATGAAAAGAAACATTAAAAGAGAAAGAAAAAGAGAGAGAGAGTGTGTGCAATAATGATCTCCCTTGAAAATTACTTTACTTCTGTTGCAGAAAATAGCCATTCATTTATTCTTCAGTTACTATCTACCTAATTACCATCTGAATATTCTATGATTACATATTCATCATTGTCCTTTAGATTACATGATTGTGTTTGGTGCTACTAGGTAGTTCTTAGTGTAATTACCCTAACAGAGGTTATAACAATTTTTATATTGTGAATATAAAGGGTTGTGTAATTTCATGGTTCGCTCTACTTTCTTAGCACAGATTAATTACATTTCATTATTATTCCTTCTTACTATATCTAGACTATCTCATCTGTTATGCCATTCAGGTCAGTAAAATGCTCAAAACTTATGAGATGGCATGCTCGATAGGAAGGAAGATATTACTTTGGGTAGTAATAACTTTAGGCTTTGCCACAGTAACCATTTAGATCAATGTTGGGTCCTTTTTTCTTCTTGCTTTAACCTTATGATCGACTTGTCAGTTATCTCAGAGCTAGTGTGCCATCATGCATTTCTGAGCTCTTTCCAGGGTTCCTAGCATACAATAAGGCGCATACATGTCCACAGCAAATAATCAATTATGAATTACTCATTTCCATTTTATATTCATAGCCAAATTACACATGTTGTTCATAAGATGATTAACTGTACCGTTCATAAATTGACTACTTCTATTGACCAGTGTACCTAGACTCATCTATCTTGTCTTCAACCACTCTTTACTATATTCTGTCCCTTCCTTATCCCAACCCCTACAACAACAACAACAAAAATCTTTTATTATCAGTATTTTTCTTCTAAACTGTCATTTTCCATCTATCGCTGTTTCCAACTTTATTTTAGTGCTACTAATTATTAAGCTAAATTTAAAATTTGAACAACACAATAAAATGGTTGTGTGTGAAAGTGGAGTGTGAGTTGAGTGGTTGTGTATCTATATTATAAAGTAGAAGGTCATCCCTTTGCTGCACACCATCTCCTTTATTTTTGGGGAAATTATTAAGTTTTTCATTTAGATTTGCCTACTTCTCCATATTCAGTAACATTTCACTTAGCAAAGGTGAAATATAAAAATTAATTCAGAAGGCTATAAAACTCCAACAACAATTGGTCCTCTTGGTCCTTTACTAACAAATGATTAGTAAAGTATCAATACATTTTACTTAAGAAAATATGTATCTATCTTTATAAAGGCTACTTTCAAAATGATTTTAAAGATTTGTGGTGCTTAAAGTAGTAACCCCAATGGGATCATTAATATTTTTAGTGCTGTGGGATGAAAAATAAAAAGGTGTTTATCTAATAACTATTAAGT
Organism: Piliocolobus tephrosceles; assembly: GCF_002776525.5. NCBI lineage: Eukaryota > Metazoa > Chordata > Mammalia > Primates > Cercopithecidae > Piliocolobus > Piliocolobus tephrosceles. The sequence goes on along the minus strand of NC_045444.1, from coordinate 25,874,187 downwards.
TTCTGTTCTTTTTTTTTTTCTTCAGAGCTTATAGGTCAGGAAAGTAACCTTTAGAACCAAAGTAAACAATTACATACTGAAGAAGCCTTCTCATATACTATTCTTCAGACTTTGCTAAATTAGTAAGCCAGTTTCCACTGGGCTGAGAAGTACTAATGAAGTACTCATTTTATTAGATAAATGGCTGAATTGATACTTGGAATTTAAATATGAGTGTGTAGTAATTATGTGAGAGTATATAGAGAGGTGACACTCATGAAAATATGGCACATATTTATACAAGTTTACACAGATGCTTGTAATTCTAAGTGCATTATAGATGTGAAGGGAATGAGAGAGAAACTAGCGTTCTTATGATTTACTAATATTGCAGTTATTACTTTAAGTCAATTACAGAAAACCTGGACTTTGTTTGAATCACCCAATTTAGAAATAGAAAACACCATCAGATGTTTCAAACTCTTTCCTAGACTTGCACATAGCATGCACCATGATAACATTTGAAATAACAGAGGACACTTGAAGAGATTATTTTGCTTTACAATTTACAAGTATCCAATGATTGTGTCGTAGCCGAAATATCAGATGCTAAAGTCTCTTATTAAGTAAGATCTGCTTTCTGCTGTGTTCAGGAGTCTTGGAGTGGGAAATGAGTAAATAGGAAAGCCCTTAAGATAAGAGAGAGAGAGAGAGAGAGAGAGAGAGAGAAGGAAGCAAGAGAAAGAGACAAAGGCATTTCATAAACGTCAAAGAATAGGCCCTAGAATCCTAACTGGGGTGCAGGAAACAGTCCAACTAAGCATCTTAACTCAGCAGCTTCCACATGCTTCAAATATTAAGCCAAATAACTGGAGATAGAAGATTTTCACAGAAAGGCAATGGGAGGCAACTCTGCCAGGGCTGGAATGTAGTGAGCAACTCTTTGCCCCTGAATTTTAACTCAGCATGGAGTGTCACACCAGTTAGAATGGCAATCATTAAAAAATCAGGAAACAACAGGTGTTGGAGAGGATGTGGAGAAATAGGAACACTTTTACACTGTTGGTGGGATTGTAAACTAGTTCAATCATTATGGAAAACGGTATGGCAATTCCTCAAGGATCTAGAACTAGATGTACCATATGACCCAGCCATCCCACTACTGGGTATATACCCAAAGGATTATAAATTATGCTACTACAAAGACACATGCACACGTATGTTTATTGCGGCACTATTCACAACAGCAAAGACTTGGAATCAACCCAAATGTCCATCAGTGACAGACTGGATTAAGGAAATGTGGCACATATACACCATGGAATACTATGCAGCCATCAAAAAGGATGAGTTTGCATCCTTTGTAGGGACATGGAAGCAGCTGGAAACCATCATTCTTAGCAAACTATCACAAGAAGAGAAAACCAAACACCGCATGTTCTCACTCATAGGTGGGAACTGAACAATGAGCTCACTTGGACTCGGGAAGGGGAACATCACACAATGGGGCCCCCATCATGGGGAGGGGGGAGGGGGAGGGATTGCATTGGGGAGTTATACCTGATATAAATGAGGAATTGATGGGTGCTGACGAGTTGATGGGTGCAGCACACCAACATGGCACAAGTATACATATGTAACAAACCTGCACGTTATGCACATGTACCCTAGAACTTAAAGTATAATAAAAAAAAAAAAAAAAAAGAATGTGAACTGGGTGAAATGAAATGTCTTCCCATTTGAATATCTGTAGAGAAAGGGTTCAGAGCATAAAACGATTTCTGCCATTTTTAGAGGGGAAAAAATGGCATGTCTTAAAAACATGCAATTTAGAATTATTTATTAAAGTGCAAATTCTAATATTTGCTTTTTTCCCAATTTTATCATAAGCAAACATTTATTTTACAGTCTTGGATTCTATTTTTATGCCATGAGGCCAATCAACTGCATTGAATAATGCATATCTGACATGCTATGAAAAAAATATTGGATGCATTAAAGAGTGAAGGATTTTCTGTAAAGCATAAAAAGTGAACCATGAATATCTTTTAAAAGTTGTTCCTACAAAGAGAAAAACTATTTAGCCTAGTTAGCTAAATAAATGAGAATTTCTAAAATATTCAAAGGTAGCTCATGTACCTCTTATTTAAAAGAAAAAGCATTCTCTGTTGAAGTGTAATATACACAGAAAAGTTTAAAATCACAAGAAACAGTTCAATTAAATATTACAAGGTGTACACATCAGTTTAAATCAGCATTCAAGTCAAGAAAAACATTCTCAGCACCGCAAAAGTTCCCTCATGTTCTTCACTGTCCTTTCTCCTCTCCCATAAGATAAATCCTTCATGACTTCTAAAACCATAGATTCGATTTAACTTTTGAACCTTATATAAATTTTAAAAAAGTAGTCTATTTTTGTGTCTATTTTTCCTCAATATTATTGTTGTGAGATTCATCCATATCTTTGCTTATAGCTGTATTTTGTGTGTTTGTATACGTGCATTTTACTGTATAAATGAACCATAGTTTATCCATTCTTGGGACAGACATTTAGACTTTTTTTAATTTGGGCTGCTTTTATAAATACTGCTGTGCATATTACATGTATGTTTCTTGACATACATGTGCATGCTTTTCTTTTGGGTATATGTTAACAGTGGAAGTGCCAGGTCATAAGGTGTTCATATGCTGAAGTTTAGGAGATACTGCCAACCATTTTCTAAATTGGTTGAACTAATATTCTCTCCCACGGGTAGTAAATGAGAGTTTCCACTATTATTATATTATCAATCTGGTGGGTGTGTAATGGTATTTCATTGAGGTGTTAATTTAATTTGCATCTTCTTGATTACTAGTGAGTTATGTACAGGCCCACATCTTTTCATTTTATTCTTTAGTACTTATTTATTTATTTATTTATGAGACAGAGTTTCACTCTTGTTGCCCAGGTTGGAGTGCAATGTCATGATCTTGGCTCACTGCAACCTCTGCCTCGTGAGTTCAAGCGATTCTCCTGCCTCAGCCTCCTGAATAGCTGGGATTACAGGTGCCCGCCACCATGTCTAGCTAATTTTTTGTATTTTTAGTAGAGTTGGGGTTTCTCCATGCTGGTCAGGCTGGTCTCGAACTCCTGACCTCAGATGATCCACCCACCTCAGCCTCCCAAAGTGCTGGGATTACAGGTGTGAGCCACTGTACCCAGCCCATCTTTTTAATATTAAACTAAGATTTAATTTATGCAAAAAATACTTATAATTAGCATAGCGCAGATAAGTTTTTTAACTTTGACCTTTAGTAGTTTATGTTAAATGCAAACTATTCTTTGCTGGAGTATGGTCCTGGACATTCATCAACCTTCAGAATATTAACCCATTTTTTTCTAGTTATTTGGGTCTTTTCAAGGGTATAGTTATAAAACCAAAGTGCTTCAAAACTTTAAATGAGAAATTACATTTTAATTTTGGTTTTCAATGTTAGTTAATAAATAAGCTATTTTGGTCAAATCAAATCTATTTACAAGTATTAGACAATGTAGTCCTTTTGCCAACTAGTAAAATTCTCTCCAGATCAGCATTTCTTACATTTTCTAGTTCCCATGGGAACTAGCTGGGCCCCATTTCAGACCTATGAATTAAAATCTAGGAGCAGGTGGCAGGGAAAGGCACTGGAATTTTCATCTGCAAATAAGTTCCCTATATGATTCTATAATTAATTATATCCACCATGGCAACCTTTGAATAATGACATAATAAGAAAATGTTGCAAAGAAACATCAGCAGACTTCTGTTTCATCAGACAGCTCATCAGCCCTAGTGGATGAAATTTTAAAGCAGTTGGGGGCTAATATTAAAAGAGTTTTTTATAAATTAGAGGTATCTTGCAACCTGCCTAAAGAAGGTTTTTCTTCAGAGGTTTCCGCATTGAATGGGAGGCTGTCCTGGATGATCACATAGACTGCTGTTGATATATTCCTCATAAAGTAAAACAGCATTTGTGTTATGTACATATGCCCTCCAAGCCTAGAACAACTACAGAAACCATAATGTATGGCTACTAACACTATGTTAAATTTCAGATCTCCAACTCTCTCACCTTTTGAAAGTGCTATATGTCTTAAATATATCCAAAACCCTTATTAACAGACTTAAACCCTGAATCTCAGTGAAGGTACTTGGCACAGTGCAACGGCAAGCATAGGAATGCTTGAAATAAATTTCCGTAAATATGAAGCAAGTCTGTCAATAAATTTCTCTCTGATTAAATAAAGGGCTAGATAAACATAAACATGAGAATTATAAATTATGTTTTAATTTTTCTTACCCATTATAATTGTCATATAGCAGGATGAAGTTTATAAATTGTGATTTTTATCTCAGCTAATCTAATATTGCTTCACAATTAAATAGAAAGAAATTGCATCTTCTAAACACAAAGTCTAGAATCAATTTAATCAACTATTTTGCATAGGATCATTTGTATTATTAATTTCAATATTTAAGTGTGATAAATGATAATATATCCATATATAAAAACATAGACATGTTTGCTTTTCAAAAGACAGAAGCAGAATGTCTAATTCTATTGTTAGAGTGGTTGTTAGATTATTAACTGGTCTTTGTTTCATTATGCATGTTCAAGGGGTATAGAAATATTTGGGTGAAGTGTTCCTTTGTAGTTGAGAAAATTGTCTGTGATGCTCAATGAGAAATGGCCTTCAAAACAATAGGTTCAGATTACAGGGAGCTTCGTGACTGATGGGAAGATTAGTCTTTTACCTTAGAAAAGGATAATAGCCTAGATTTCTGTTATTATTCCCCATGAATGATGGATCAGTTAGTCTCCCAGCTTGCTTTCCTCTTGCAGTTCCATGAGAGGTATAACTTGTCGTTTGCTCACCTGCTCAGGCATGCAGAAAATACCTGGATTTTTTCTGCTACATGTACAGGGAGGCTTATTTCCACAAACTAAAGTCAGGTGCAGGGGTAGGAGTCCTCTGCTCACCACATGTGGCTGACTGCCACTGTTACTCCTTGAGACTGTCATCACAGCACTTACTACTGTTACTGCTTGGGACCATCATTACAAGAATGAATGAAGGAGCGAATGTAGAAATGAAAACTTAAGACAAAAAAAAAACTGCTTTAAGGAAAGGGCCAGGGGAGGAAGAATAGAGCTCCCTGCTTCTAGTGAGCAAAGGCAATCGCCAAGCTTCTATAGCCTTTCGTATTTATTGGGTAATAAGAGCAGGTCGGCTGCTGAATTGATCACAGGTTCATATTGTTACTGACAGGCTTCAATTATGCCTAATCATAAGAAACATTTGTGGCTGGATCGTGACTGCCCTCAGCAGTCCTTCTGGGTGGCATACACAGTTTGTCAGTTTGACAACATTCTGCATTTATGAGAAACAGTTTGTGGCTTACTCACATAGCCTTCAGTGGTATACCGATTTGATCACAACCCTCATTCTTTCGGCCTCCAACAACCAAACATTACCCTGTTCTCTGGATGAAAAGAGGAATGAAAGAGGCAACAATAAATGACATCCAAAGAAATGTTAAGCATTTCTGTTCATTTCAAACTATACTTATGTTGTTCATTAGAAAGAAAGCGAAGGGAACTTGTTAACTTAAATATTCAGAACCAAACGAGTTTGTCAGCTAGCATTATAGCAACACAAGCTCTCTCCTTTTAGCCAGAGGAAAATGATGCCTAACTCAAAGAGGAGAATCAATAGCCATTATTAAAGAATTCTACTTTATGTGTAATTATAAGCTGTTTTTACAAATTAATCTACCTATTGATTGATCATTTTTAAGTAATAAATGAAAGGCTCACCTTTATTATGACTGAAGAAAAATGTCCTGTAATATAATTTTATTTTTCTTTGTACCTTTTTTCCTAGACGTGTGCCACCACTATTGTGTGAATTCTGAATCATGTACCATTGGGGATGATGGAAGTGTTGAATGTGTCTGTCCAACACGCTATGAAGGACCAAAATGTGAGGTTGACAAGTGTGTAAGGTGCCATGGGGGGCACTGCATTATAAATAAAGACAGTGAAGATATACTTTGCAAGTAAGTGGATATCCAGCTTAATTTATAAAAGCATTTGGACCCCAATGGACATTGCAGTTCAGTAATAAATTGTAAAAACTTTGTAGATAGTTTTTATTCTAAAATTCTGTATTGTGCCCATTGCAGTTTTAATGACTAGAGAATAAATCTAGTTCATTTTAATTTAACCCGAACTTACTCAACATCTATTGGAATTATCTGGGAATTATGAAAATCTTTTATGTAATAAGATGGTCATATTATTCTCTATGCCAAATATTCCTAAGCAAGAAATGCTGGCATTCAGCGTACTTCTAAAAACTACATGTAATATTATTCAATTAGATTAGCTCAGGCTTTTAATTGTTTCATCATTGTAATTGATAGTAAGTAGGTTTGCTTTTCTGTTGCAAATTGATTTGTCAAAGGTGGAGCAAAAGACCTGTCTAATGAAAACACACATTGATCCTTTTTTTTTTTTTTTTTTAATCTGACTTTGAACATTATGATCTAAAGCAAACAGAAGGAATAATGTGTTCTGGGAAGTAACTAAAACAAAAATCTTCGAAGCTGACTTTCATTGCACTGCCTTTTACCCTTTGGCTTTAAGATTAAGTGAATGGAGAACAGAACATCACGGGTAAAGGGTGGTGCCATTCAGTTTCTGTTGTGAAACAAGTCTCTGCCACTGAGGTTAGAGATCAATCCTCACTCCAGACCTCTTTTAACAGCTTTTTAAAGGAAGGGCTTATAAAGGACTGGACTCTATCACTTGCCTTGCTTGGGAGTATAATAAATAAGAATATGAGATAGGAAAGCATGCCATAAAGTGTCCATGTCACAGCTTCCACTGAGAGCTCACCAAGGGTGCCGGATGAGTTATGTTGCTCTGCCAAACAAGACCCAATAAAATGTTATTACAAACAACATCAACTTTTTAAATTTACTCTCATTTTAGAATTTACTCTAAATATGATTTGTATTATCATTATGAATGACATTTACACAAACCTGCAAAATTGGGACATTTGAAAGTACATTTTTTAGTAAAGTAATTGAAAATATGATTGATATATAAATATCTGCCTTGGATAAGTACATAAAAGTGAAACAGACTTTCATATAAACTATCCAAATCATGTTTCCTCATAAATCTCATTTGTTCTTTGTGATGAAACTGTAGCATGACAGAACTGTATTTCAATTAGTGAGTGTACATTGTTCTCTATGTCCTGTGCACCATATCAGGATAAGCTACGGAATCTTCTTTACACTTCTATTCCACTTACCCCAGAGATCATGGGCTATCATATGAGAAATGATGTGAGCCAAAGTTTCCTACTCATTTTACCTTGGAAAAGCTCATGTGAATGTGCAGAGCCTCTTCCCTGTATGTAAGGAAGAAAGGGCAGAGCTCAGGGCCCCTCAGTATCACTTGCTATCCCGTCAAAAATGCCTTCTCCTAAACAGAAACACCAGATTCTCACAATGAGCAGGCTACCGAGGTGCAGCATAAGAGTTTGTGTTTTTTAAATGGTCTTTTTGGAAATGTATATGTAAGAATGGATAAATAACAATTGCTAACAATGAGGAGATAGTGGAACTTTTAAAATAGGGAGTATAGTAATACTTGATTTATTAAACAGGCTATATAACACTTGAACATGACAATACAAACATAATTCTTTGGATTTTCTGAAATGTGTTAGAAGATTAAAGTTCGTTTTTATTTCTATGATACTTTTCACATTAGCATTAAAATGAAGTTACGGTGCTGTTGGAATTTCTGTTTCGTAGGTAAAGAACAGATAGTAAAACAAAATTGCAATAAAATTAATCATTTTTACTTAATTAGGAAAATTCAAGCCATCAAGTATATTTGTGATTACAAATAGGCAGTTGTGTTTCTAATGAACAGCCTATGAACTGTTAAGTAGAACAGGTACTCTATCAAGTATAGTGAGTATAATCTTTAAAATAGAGCCAATTGCGTATTTTTCTCTTTTCAGGAAATCAAAGTGAATACTGGTGAAGAAAGACTTGATCATAATCTTGAATAACCTAAATTATGTCTTTTTGATGAGCATTGTCATGGGAATTATTTGTGTGGACTGAATAACTAGTAATTAACTTTTGGAAAATGATACATTACATATTCTGTGTGTGTGTGTGTGTGCGCACGTGTGCTGAATGCCTCTAAAAAGAAAATTATTATGAAATATGAGCTGCACTCTTTGATGTATTGTAATGATTTAAACTATTTGTATTTCACGTTTAAAATGTCTACAAATTTCTATCTTCAATTTAGGATTCAAACAAAAACTTTAGAAGGAAAAAGAGGCAACATATTCTGTATCCATTGGAAGCAGAAGTTTCAAAGCCATCAATTAGTTTCTTTTTTTGTCTCTTTTAGATGAGATTTGTTATAGTTATCTTTTTTTTGTAGAAAATCATTTAATGTATAATGAGCTAATTTTCCCTTTTGAGGCCATTCCTTTGATAAAACAAGAAACTAATTTTTTGACCTTAGGATTTTCAAAGAGGCTGGGCATGGAGGACAAGTAAAAGTCCCTTAGATGCACTTAGTCTATCAGACACCAATACCACTGATTGCTTATTAATTCGCTGCATCCATATTAGGGTGCCTCTATAGGTTATAAAGGATGGGATGGTCTGTACAAACTTGAGACCACCCTCCCCCCGTTCTCTATGTCTTGTTCTGTTTCCCTATATTTTTATTTCACATCTTGTATATAGTTACACTGCTCACTGCTTCTGTTTACCTTGAAAAGAAATGTGATTTCACAATCTAAGCTTTTCAGAAATATCTTCAGATTAAATACCATTGAATGTTAAAAGCAGTTGAGGGAATTTCCAGTAGCTGCACGACTCACATGAGGTCAAATAAACATGCACAGAATAAATGAACTACATGCCAACCAATTATTTTTAGGCATCTCACCTATCATTAGAAATCACCCTATGACAGACGTACTACAACAGATATCCATCATGGAGAGGATCAAAGTGATCAAGCGATATTGTAGCCGGATTATTTTGTCAAGGTTATGTCCAGATGCACTGTGATACCATTGATTGTTTCATAGCAGCTAATACTGACATGACCACATATTCAGAATTGCCAGCATGATCTCCTGTTAATTCTGGTTTTGACCCACAGAGTAGGTCCCTGGATAATTTGAAATGTTGATGCACATTTCTGCATTCACTCAACAGTTTTCACTGTCCAATCTAATTGTTTGACTATTTATTTAAAAAATGTAACATGGCAAGTAAAATATATCTGTGTTTTTCCCAGTATTATTAGGTTTATTTTGACGATGTAGCAGTAGTTATTTATTCTTGTCCCTAACATGTGATGTGACTTTAAACTTAGAAACATTTTGGTAAGTTTTTCAAGAAAGCCTGTCTCATTACTTTGTTGCCATATTGCACATTGCCCCTATAATATAACTGTTTTTTTGGTGGTGGTTGTTGTTGTTATGAACTACTCCATGTTTTTTGTGTTAGAATAAAAATAGTTCAACATTAGTTACAATACATATTCAAAGAGAAACAGTGGAATAAAAATGGCTACAGGATAACCCTCCACTTTCTTCTGAAAAGTGGGGTCTAAAAGTCCTAGCATTCTTTGAAACAGATTTTCCACTTTAGAAGAAAAGCTAAAGCACTTTTTTCCAGAGTACTTGATCATGTGGTTTATCATTCACACAGACGTCACCAAACCCTACTTACATGAAAAAGGAACAAGATATTGATGCTAATGTCCCTGGGAAGTGTAAATGATAGACATTAGAGTATATTTTTTCTCACAAATGTTTATATTAAATGAACTGGTTGAAAATTTGAAAATTATCAGAAGGAAAATTTTATGGCATCATTCTAACTTAAATTAAATAAAAACTGCCTCTAGTGAGTCAAGTCAGATGTCTTGAAAACTTCCTTTTAACCAGCCACTCCATCTCTCCTATATGGTGAATATTCTCATCCACAGAGAATTTATGTCAGTTTTCAGCAATAATGTTGCCAATAACAACAAAATTTTTTTCTTTGTTGTTGCAGCTGCACTAATGGAAAGATTGCCTCTAGCTGTCAGTTATGTGATGGCTACTGTTACAATGGTGGCACATGCCAGCTGGACCCGGAGACAAATGTACCTGTGTGTCTGTGAGTATTTAATCAAATCATGGGCATTTTATAATAAGCCTTTGTATGTACATGAAATCCCCGTTCTATTATTCTCCTTTCCTGGGGTAATTTTAAATGAGTGTTTCATGGACATCTCTGATCAAGTATTGTCCCTCATCAGCTCATGTGCTGCGGAATCTCCTCTTTCATCAAATTGCTAATGATTTCATGAGGAAGAGCTCATTCTGTTCTTAGCATCATACCATTTCAGACATGCATAGACCTTTGAACTTGGAAATGCCAGAGAAAATTGTAATAATTCTATTGACCTTATTCTCATATGTGAAGCCCAGAGATAATCATCTTTTATGAATCCTTTGGTACTTATGGCCATTTTTTTCAAAAGAACTTGTAATATTCTTTCAAATGTATAATGCTATTTTATGTTTGTATGAGACTTAGACTGTTTTATTATGTAAACCTATTAAGCCCCTGGCTCCTTTAGAATAACTTGAGTGTCTGGGTTTCTCAACACCTAGGAAAAATATTGGGTATATCCATAGTGCTCCTGAGAAAATCTGGAATTTAATATTTTCCCCCCTCCATGATCTGATTATCCAGAGTGGACAATTTGAAATAAAATCATTCAGATTACATGGTCACTGTTGGGAGTTTCATCACTGTTTGACTGGAAGGAGGATGCCCACGTATAACCCACATCTGCATCCCGCTCCCGACCTTGTCAGAGTAGCATGTGATGAGTGTGTTTGAGAGAGAAGTGAGCACATCTGGGAACCTTTCATTCAAATGTTACTATCTCTGTATGAAATGAATTTAAAACATATTTAGCAACAAAAAAGTCAGACGCTTTATTTAGCTGTATTTTACTGAAATTCTGCAGATGCTCTGTGGGGTTTAAAAGTCAGCGCTGTGACCAGAAAGAGAACCCTTGTGATCACTACTGTCAGAATGAGGGGATTTGCACTTTAACTGCGTTTAATGAGCCGAGATGCAAGTAGGTTTAACCTTCCACTTACCGCTGCGCTTCGTGTGACATCATTTCAGGCCACAGTTCATTGGTTTAAATCATGAACATCCACATGCATTTCACAGAGTATACTTAATCTCGGGGCTCATCTGTGTCATACACACTTAACCTTTGCTTCACTCACCAACAAGTATGTGCACCACAGACTGCTAGAGTGTCTAGAAATATAATACATGTAAAAGCTTGTGGAACTGTTTAATAAAAATACATTTGCTAGAAAAGAGTAGCTTTTAATTAGAGAAGTACAGAAGCAGGTGTTTTAAGACTATTTCTGTATACTATATTTGGAATGCTAATTTTTATTTAGTAACTGACTTTTTATTTCAAACACAGATGAAGCGCTATATTTTGTTTTCCAAAATTTTACTGGAACTGCCCTACCTTCATCAGTAAGACCCTCTTTACAGATGAAAAGTCTTAGAGTAAGACCTTTTTTACAGTCTGAAAAATTTCCAGAAACTTTGTTTCTTAATAGTTTAAATCATTCTTTCTTGATTCAGTTTGTAGCGTTTTGAACATGTATGCAAAGTAAACTCATCTCCTCTGAGAAATTTCTAGGATCACCTTTGGGGTAACTGTCAATGTTCATCGCTATGGAAATTATTTTTGCATTGTGCCTTCGAGCTTTAGAGATCGATCACATCTGGCATATACTCCTTAATGACCAGTGTCATAATGAGTAGCCCTGATTGGAATCTGATCACTTCCAGTAATCTCAAAGTACCTAGTAGTGGTTTTAAAGCACAATTGTATTAAAATTCAGATATTTTATTACCAAAATGCTACTATTTTATTCATAATGAGTTGCTGAGACTTGAGGCAGAGGCTTGAGCTGAAGGAGTTTTGTTGTGAAGGTGATACTTGTTGGCATGTAAAGGAAAGTCTTGTAGATCACCCACAGGGACTCTACATCAAAAGGTTTGACCACACTTCAAGTATCAAGTGATTAGGGCTTGAACTTGGGCATTGCAACAAGAGAAAAGAATGAAGAGAACAATAGATTCATTCACATTTCAGAGTTAGTATATCTAAGGTTCTCCTTGGCCAAAAAATGATTCAGGTACTTATTTTATTTCTATTTTAGAATACCAGTAATGCTTCCTCTGAATCCCAGTCTTCATTTGTCCTGCCCCTGTCTCACTAATTCTGGGCAAAATATATCCATTTCAGGCCCACCTTTCCCACCCAAAAATAGGTCTCAGGATGACTCCCTATCCAGAGAATGTACCTGTGTTACCAGAATAAAAATCTTGCACGGGTGTAGCAGCCCACATTAATTTTTTTTCCCACTTTTTGCTCTCACTAAGTATCATCAAAGTCATACAATTTAAAAATAATTGGCCTATCTAACCAGGAAAAAATATATTAATAAAGTGGGAGTTTAGAGCACCCTCTCCTACTTTTGTGTACTTCTGTCTCTATCTCTGTATCTGGCTCTTTGGAAATGTGTGTACCTTGGTCTTCTATGCCTTAAAATCTATTCTGATAGTGGGCATAATGTGTATGCAATCAACCCTCTGTTTCCCTACACTCCACATTTGTGGGCTCAACCAAGTGCAAATCAGAAGTATTTGGAAAGAAAAATTGTGTCCGTGCTGACCCCATACAGACTGTTTCTTTCCAAATTTTTCTTTCCAAAAATTGTGTCCGTGCTGACCCCGCACAGACTTTTCTCAAGTCTGTGCGGGG